>NC_088235.1:112351042-112638542 GCF_036934945.1 Oncorhynchus masou masou
ATCCTAACCTAGTGAGATATACATGGAGGTTTAATAACCTGACCTAGTGAGATATACATGGAGGTTTAATACTCTGACCTAGTGAGATATACATGTAGGAGGTTTAATATCCTGACCTAGTGAGATATACATGGAGGAGGTTTAATATCCTGACCTAGTGAGATATACATGGAGGAGGTTTAACATCCTGACCTAGTGAGATATACATGGAGGAGGTTTAATATCCTGACCTAGTGAGATATACATGGAGGAGGTTTAATATCCTGACCTAGTGAGATATACATGGAGGAGGTTTAATATCCTGACCTAGTGAGATATACATGGAGGAGGTTTAATATCCTGACCTAGTGAGATATACACGGAGGAGGTTTAATATCCTGACCTAGTGAGATATACATGGAGGAGGTTTAATATCCTTACCTAGTGAGATATACATGGAGGTTTAATATCCTGACCTAGTGAGATATACATGTAGGAGGTTTAATATCCTGACCTAGTGAGATATACATGGAGGAGGTTTAATATCCTAACCTAGTGAGATATACATGGAGGAGGTTTAATATCCTGACCTAGTGAGATATACATGGAGGAGGTTTAATATCCTGACCTAGTGAGATATACATGGAGGAGGTTTAATATCCTGACCTAGTGAGATATACATGGAGGAGGTTTAATACCCTGACCTAGTGAGATATACATGGAGGAGGTTTAATATCCCGACATAGTGAGATATACATGGAGGAGGTTTAATATCCTGACCTAGTGAGATATACATGAAGGAGGTTTAATATCCTGACCTAGTGAGATATACATGGAGGTTTAATATCCTAACCTAGTGAGATATACATGGAGGTTTAATATCCTAACCTAGTGAGATATACATGGAGGTTTAATAACCTGACCTAGTGAGATATACATGGAGGTTTAATACTCTGACCTAGTGAGATATACATGTAGGAGGTTTAATATCCTGACCTAGTGAGATATACATGGAGGAGGTTTAATATCCTGACCTAGTGAGATATACATGGAGGAGGTTTAACATCCTGACCTAGTGAGATATACATGGAGGAGGTTTAATATCCTGACCTAGTGAGATATACATGGAGGAGGTTTAATATCCTGACCTAGTGAGATATACATGGAGGAGGTTTAATATCCTGACCTAGTGAGATATACATGGAGGAGGTTTAATATCCTGACCTAGTGAGATATACATGGAGGAGGTTTAATATCCTGACCTAGTGAGATATACACGGAGGAGGTTTAATATCCTGACCTAGTGAGATATACATGGAGGAGGTTTAATATCCTTACCTAGTGAGATATACATGGAGGTTTAATATCCTGACCTAGTGAGATATACATGTAGGAGGTTTAATATCCTGACCTAGTGAGATATACATGGAGGAGGTTTAATATCCTAACCTAGTGAGATATACATGGAGGAGGTTTAATATCCTGACCTAGTGAGATATACATGGAGGAGGTTTAATATCCTGACCTAGTGAGATATACATGGAGGAGGTTTAATATCCTGACCTAGTGAGATATACATGGAGGAGGTTTAATACCCTGACCTAGTGAGATATACATGGAGGAGGTTTAATATCCCGACATAGTGAGATATACATGGAGGAGGTTTAATATCCTGACCTAGTGAGATATACATGAAGGAGGTTTAATATCCTGACCTAGTGAGATATACATGGAGGTTTAATATCCTAACCTAGTGAGATATACATGGAGGTTTAATAACCTGACCTAGTGAGATATAAATGGAGGTTTAATACTCTGACCTAGTGAGATATACATGTAGGAGGTTTAATATCCTGACCTAGTGAGATATACATGGAGGAGGTTTAATATCCTGACCGAGTGAGATATACATGTAGGAGGTTTAATATCCTGACCTACTGAGATATACATGGAGGAGGTTTAATATCCTGACCTAGTGAGATATACATGGAGGAGGTTTAACATCCTGACCTAGTGAGATATACATGGAGGAGGTTTAATATCCTGACCTAGTGAGATATACATGGAGGAGGTTTAATATCCTGACCTAGTGAGATATACATGGAGGAGGTTTAATATCCTGACCTAGTGAGATATACATGGAGGAGGTTTAATATCCTGACCTAGTGAGATATACATGGAGGAGGTTTAATATCCTGACCTAGTGAGATATACATGGAGGAGGTTTAATATCCTGACCTAGTGAGATATACATGGAAGGTCCTGTGTGGCTCAGTCGGTAGAGCATGGTGCTTGCAACGCCAAGCGTCGTGGGTTCGATTCCCGCTAGGGCCACACATATGTAAAAGTAGTGGCCCCAGCCGACTTGTAAGTCGCTTTGGACAAAAGCGTCTGCTAAATGGGATATATTACATGGTGGAGTTTTAATATCCTGACCTAGTGAGATATACACGGAGGAGGTTTAATATCCTGACCTAGTGAGATATACATGGAGGAGGTTTAATATCCTTACCTAGTGAGATATACATGGAGGAGGTTTAATATCCTGACCTAGTGAGATATACATGGAGGTTTAATATCCTGACCTAGTGAGATATACATGTAGGAGGTTTAATATCCTGACCTAGTGAGATATACATGGAGGAGGTTTAATATCCTAACCTAGTGAGATATACATGGAGGAGGTTTAATATCCTGACCTAGTGAGATATACATGGAGGAGGTTTAATATCCTGACCTAGTGAGATATACATGGAGGAGGTTTAATATCCCGACATAGTGAGATATACATGGAGGAGGTTTAATATCCTGACCTAGTGAGATATACATGAAGGAGGTTTAATATCCTGACCTAGTGAGATATACATGGAGGTTTAATATCCTAACCTAGTGAGATATACATGGAGGAGGTTTAATATCCTGACCTAGTGAGATATACATGGAGGAGGTTTAACATCCTGACCTAGTGAGATATACATGGAGGAGGTTTAATATCCTGACCTAGTGAGATATACATGGAGGAGGTTTAATATCCTGACCTAGTGAGATATACATGGAGGAGGTTTAATATCCTGACCTAGTGAGATATACATGGAGGAGTTTTAATATCCTGACCTAGTGAGATATACACGGAGGAGGTTTAATATCCTGACCTAGTGAGATATACATGGAGGAGGCTTAATATCCTTACCTAGTGAGATATACATGGAGGTTTAATATCCTGACCTAGTGAGATATACATGTAGGAGGTTTAATATCCTGACCTAGTGAGATATACACGGAGGAGGTTTAATATCCTGACCTAGTGAGATATACATGGAGGAGGTTTAATATCCTTACCTAGTGAGATATACATGGAGGTTTAATATCCTGACCTAGTGAGATATACATGTAGGAGGTTTAATATCCTGACCTAGTGAGATATACATGGAGGAGGTTTAATATCCTAACCTAGTGAGATATACATGGAGGAGGTTTAATATCCTGACCTAGTGAGATATACATGGAGGAGGTTTAATATCCTTACCTAGTGAGATATACATGGAGGTTTAATATCCTGACCTAGTGAGATATACATGTAGGAGGTTTAATATCCTGACCTAGTGAGATATACATGGAGGAGGTCTAATATCCTAACCTAGTGAGATATACATGGAGGAGGTTTAATATCCTGACCTAGTGAGATATACATGGAGGAGGTTTAATATCCTGACCTAGTGAGATATACATGGAGGAGGTTTAATATCCCGACATAGTGAGATATACATGGAGGAGGTTTAATATCCTGACCTAGTGAGATATACATGAAGGAGGTTTAATATCCTGACCTAGTGAGATATACATGGAGGTTTAATATCCTAACCTAGTGAGATATACATGGAGGTTTAATAACCTGACCTAGTGAGATATAAATGGAGGTTTAATACTCTGACCTAGTGAGATATACATGTAGGAGGTTTAATATCCTGACCTAGTGAGATATACATGGAGGAGGTTTAATATCCTGACCTAGTGAGATATACATGGAGGAGGTTTAATATCCTGACCTACTGAGATATACAT
This sequence comes from Oncorhynchus masou masou, assembly GCF_036934945.1. Taxonomy (NCBI): domain Eukaryota; kingdom Metazoa; phylum Chordata; class Actinopteri; order Salmoniformes; family Salmonidae; genus Oncorhynchus; species Oncorhynchus masou. The sequence continues at coordinate 112,355,084 of NC_088235.1, forward strand.
GGAGGAGGTTTAATATCCTGACCTAGTGAGATATACATGGAGGAGGTTTAATATCCTGACCTACTGAGATATACATGGAGGAGGTTTAATATCCTGACCTAGTGAGATATACATGGAGGAGGTTTAATATCCTGACCTACTGAGATATACATGGAGGAGGTTTAATATCCTGACCTAGTGAGATATACATGGAGGAGGTTTAACATCCTGACCTAGTGAGATATACATGGAGGAGGTTTAATATCCTGACCTAGTGAGATATACATGGAGGAGGTTTAATATCCTGACCTAGTGAGATATACATGGAGGAGGTTTAATATCCTGACCTAGTGAGATATACATGGAGGAGGTTTAATATCCTGACCTAGTGAGATATACATGGAGGAGGTTTAATATCCTGACCTAGTGAGATATACATGGAGGAGTTTTAATATCCTGACCTAGTGAGATATACACGGAGGAGGTTTAATATCCTGACCTAGTGAGATATACATGGAGGAGGTTTAATATCCTTACCTAGTGAGATATACATGGAGGTTTAATATCCTGACCTAGTGAGATATACATGGAGGAGGTTTAATATCCTGACCTAGTGAGATATACATGGACGAGGTTTAATATCCTAACCTAGTGAGATATACATGGAGGAGGTTTAATATCCTGACCTAGTGAGATATACATGGAGGAGGTTTAATATCCTGACCTAGTGAGATATACATGGAGGAGGTTTAATATCCTGACCTAGTGAGATATACATGGAGGAGGTTTAATATCCTGACCTAGTGAGATATACATGGTGGAGGTTTAATACCCTGACCCAGTGAGATATACATGAAGGAGGTTTAATATCCTGACCTAGTGAGATATACATGGAGGAGGTTTAATATCCTGACCTAGTGAGATATACATGGAGGTTTAATATCCTAACCTAGTGAGATATACATGGAGGTTTAATAACCTGACCTAGTGAGATATAAATGGAGGTTTAATACTCTGACCTAGTGAGATATACATGTAGGAGGTTTAATATCCTGACCTACTGAGATATACATGGAGGAGGTTTAATATCCTGACCTAGTGAGATATACACGGAGGAGGTTTAATATCCTGACCTAGTGAGATATACATGGAGGAGGTTTAATATCCTGACCTAGTGAGATATACATGGAGGAGGTTTAATAACCTGACCTAGTGAGATATACATGGAGGAGGTTTAATATCCTGACCTAGTGAGATGTACATGGAGGAGGTTTAATATCCTGACCTAGTGAGATATACATGGAGGAGGTTTAATACCCTGACCTAGTGAGATATACATGGAGGAGGTTTAATACACAGACCTAGTGAGATATACATGGAGGAGGTTTAATATCCTGACCTAGTGAGATATAGATGGAGGAGGTTTAATATCCTGACCTAGTGAGATATACATGGAGGAGGTTTAATATTCTGACCTAGTGAGATATACATGGAGGAGGTTTAATATCCTGACCTAGTGAGATATACATGGAGGAGGTTTAATCCCCTAACCTAGTGAGATATACATGGAGGAGGTTTAATATCCTGACCTAGTGAGATATACATGGAGGAGGTTTAATATCCTGACCTAGTGAGATATACATGGAGGAGGTTTAATATCCTGACCTAGTGAGATATACATGGAGGAGGTTTAATATCCTGACCTAGTGAGATATACATGGAGGTTTAATATCCTGACCTAGTGAGATATACATGGAGGAGGTTTAATACCCTGACCTAGTGAGATATACATTGTGGAGGTTTAATACCCTGACCCAGTGAGATATACATGAAGGAGGTTTAATATCCTGACCTAGTGAGATATACATGGAGGAGGTTTAATACCCTGACCTAGTGAGATATACATGGAGGAGGTTTAATATCCTGACCTAGTGAGATATACATGGAGGAGGTTTAATATCCTGACCTAGTGAGATATACAAGGAGGAGGTTTAATATCCTGACCTAGTGAGATATACATGGAGGAGGTTTAATACCCTGACCTAGTGAGATATACATGGAGGAGGTTTAATATCCCCACATAGTGAGATATACATGGAGGAGGTTTAATATCCTGACCTAGTGAGATATACATGAAGGAGGTTTAATATCCTGACCTAGTGAGTTATACATGGAGGTTTAATATCCTAACCTAGTGAGATATACATGGAGGTTTAATAACCTGACCTAGTGAGATATAAATGGAGGTTTAATACTCTGACCTAGTGAGATATACATGTAGGAGGTTTAATATCCTGACCTAGTGAGATATACATGGAGGAGGTTTAATATCCTGACCTAGTGAGATATACATGGAGGAGGTTTAATATCCTTACCTAGTGAGATATACATGGAGGTTTAATATCCTGACCTAGTGAGATATACATGTAGGAGGTTTAATATCCTGACCTAGTGAGATATACATGGAGGAGGTTTAATATCCTAACCTAGTGAGATATACATGGAGGAGGTTTAATATCCTGACCTAGTGAGATATACATGGAGGAGGTTTAATATCCTGACCTAGTGAGATATACATGGAGGAGGTTTAATATCCTGACCTAGTGAGATATACATGGAGGTTTAATATCCTGACCTAGTGAGATATACATGGAGGAGGTTTAATACCCTGACCTAGTGAGATATACATGGTGGAGGTTTAATACCCTGACCCAGTGAGATATACATGAAGGAGGTTTAATATCCTGACCTAGTGAGATATACATGGAAGAGGTTTAATATCCTGACCTAGTGAGATATACATGGAGGAGGTTTAATACCCTGACCTAGTGAGATATACATGGAGGATGTTTAATACCCTGACCTAGTGATATATACATGGAGGAGGTTTAATATCCTGACCTAGTGAGATATACATGGAGGTTTAATATCCTGACCTAGTGAGATATACATGGAGGAGGTTTAATATCCTGACCTAGTGAGATATACTTGGAGGAGGTTTAATATCCTGACCTAGTGAGATATACATGGAGGAGGTTTAATACCCTGACCTAGTGAGATATACATGGAGGAGGTTTAATATCCTGACCTAGTGAGATATACATGGAGGAGGTTTAATATCCTGACCTAGTGAGATATACATGGAGGAGGTTTAATACCCTGACCTAGTGAGATATACATGGAGGAGGTTTAATATCCTGACCTAGTGAGATATACATGGATGAGTTTTAATATCCTGACCGAGTGAGATATACATGGAGGAGGTTTAATATCCTTACCTAGTGAGATATACATGGAGGTTTAATATCCTGACCTAGTGAGATATACATGGAGGAGGTTTAATATCCTGACCTAGTGAGATATACTTGGAGGAGGTTTAATATCCTGACCTAGTGAGATATACATGGAGGAGGTTTAATACCCTGACCTAGTGAGATATACATGGAGGAGGTTTAATATCCTGACCTAGTGAGATATACATTGGAATGAGTTTTAATATCCTGACCTAGTGAGATATACATGGAGGAGGTTTAATATCCTGACCTAGTGAGATATACATGGAGGTTTAATATCCTGACCTAGTGAGATATACATGGAGGAGGTTTAATATCCTGACCTAGTGAGATATACATGGAGGAGGTTTAATATCCTGACCTAGTGAGATATACATGGAGGAGGTTTAATACCCTGACCTAGTGAGATATACATGGAGGAGGTTTAACATCATGACCTAGTGAGATATACATGGAGGAGGTTTAATATCCTGACCTAGTGAGATATACATGGAGGAGGTTTAATATCCTGACCTAGTTGAGATATACATGAAGGAGGTTTAATATCCTGACCTAGTGAGATATACATGGAGGTTTAATATCCTGACCTAGTGAGATATATATGGAGGTTTAATAACCTGACCTAGTGAGATATACATGGAGGTTGAATACTCTGACCTAGTGAGATATACATGGAGGTTGAATACTCTGACCTAGTGAGATATACATGGAGGAGGTTTAATACCCTGACCTAGTAAGGTATACATGGAGGAGGTTTAATATCCTGACCTAGTGAGATATACATGGAGGAGGTATAATATCCTGACCTAGTGAGATATACATGAAGGAGGTTTAATATCCTGACCTAGTGAGTTATACATGGAGGTTTAATATCCTAACCTAGTGAGATATACATGGAGGTTTAATAACCTGACCTAGTGAGATATAAATGGAGGTTTAATACTCTGACCTAGTGAGATATACATGTAGGAGGTTTAATATCCTGACCTAGTGAGATATACATGGAGGAGGTTTAATATCCTGACCTAGTGAGATATACATGGAGGAGGTTTAATATCCTTACCTAGTGAGATATACATGGAGGTTTAATATCCTGACCTAGTGAGATATACATGTAGGAGGTTTAATATCCTGACCTAGTGAGATATACATGGAGGAGGTTTAATATCCTAACCTAGTGAGATATACATGGAGGAGGTTTAATATCCTGACCTAGTGAGATATACATGGAGGAGGTTTAATATCCTGACCTAGTGAGATATACATGGAGGAGGTTTAATATCCTGACCTAGTGAGATATACATGGAGGTTTAATATCCTGACCTAGTGAGATATACATGGAGGAGGTTTAATACCCTGACCTAGTGAGATATACATGGTGGAGGTTTAATACCCTGACCCAGTGAGATATACATGAAGGAGGTTTAATATCCTGACCTAGTGAGATATACATGGAGGAGGTTTAATATCCTGACCTAGTGAGATATACATGGAGGAGGTTTAATACCCTGACCTAGTGAGATATACATGGAGGATGTTTAATACCCTGACCTAGTGAGATATACATGGAGGAGGTTTAATATCCTGACCTAGTGAGATATACATGGAGGTTTAATATCCTGACCTAGTGAGATATACATGGAGGAGGTTTAATATCCTGACCTAGTGAGATATACTTGGAGGAGGTTTAATATCCTGACCTAGTGAGATATACATGGAGGAGGTTTAATACCCTGACCTAGTGAGATATACATGGAGGAGGTTTAATATCCTGACCTAGTGAGATATACATGGAGGAGGTTTAATATCCTGACCTAGTGAGATATACATGGAGGAGGTTTAATACCCTGACCTAGTGAGATATACATGGAGGAGGTTTAATATCCTGACCTAGTGAGATATACATGGATGAGTTTTAATATCCTGACCGAGTGAGATATACATGGAGGAGGTTTAATATCCTGACCTAGTGAGATATACATGGAGGTTTAATATCCTGACCTAGTGAGATATACATGGAGGAGGTTTAATATCCTGACCTAGTGAGATATACTTGGAGGAGGTTTAATATCCTGACCTAGTGAGATATACATGGAGGAGGTTTAATACCCTGACCTAGTGAGATATACATGGAGGAGGTTTAATATCCTGACCTAGTGAGATATACATTGGAATGAGTTTTAATATCCTGACCTAGTGAGATATACATGGAGGAGGTTTAATATCCTGACCTAGTGAGATATACATGGAGGTTTAATATCCTGACCTAGTGAGATATACATGGAGGAGGTTTAATATCCTGACCTAGTGAGATATACATGGAGGAGGTTTAATATCCTGACCTAGTGAGATATACATGGAGGAGGTTTAATACCCTGACCTAGTGAGATATACATGGAGGAGGTTTAACATCATGACCTAGTGAGATATACATGGAGGAGGTTTAATATCCTGACCTAGTGAGATATACATGGAGGAGGTTTAATATCCTGACCTAGTTGAGATATACATGAAGGAGGTTTAATATCCTGACCTAGTGAGATATACATGGAGGTTTAATATCCTGACCTAGTGAGATATATATGGAGGTTTAATAACCTGACCTAGTGAGATATACATGGAGGTTGAATACTCTGACCTAGTGAGATATACATGGAGGTTGAATACTCTGACCTAGTGAGATATACATGGAGGAGGTTTAATACCCTGACCTAGTAAGGTATACATGGAGGAGGTTTAATATCCTGACCTAGTGAGATATACATGGAGGAGGTATAATATCCTGACCTAGTGAGATATACATGAAGGAGGTTTAATATCCTGACCTAGTGAGATATACATGGAGGTTTAATATCCTGACCTAGTGAGATATATATGGAGGTTTAATAACCTGACCTAGTGAGATGTACATGGAGGTTGAATACTCTGACCTAGTGAGATATACATGGAGGTTTTATAACCTGACCTAGTGAGATATACATGGAGGTTGAATACTCTGACCTAGTGAGATATACATGGAGGTTGAATACTCTGACCTAGTGAGATATACATGGAGGAGGTTTAATACCCTGACCTAGTGAGATATACATGGAGGAGGTTTAATATCCTGACCTAGTGAGATATACATGGAGGAGGTTTAATATCCTGACCTAGTGAGATATACATGGAGGAGGTTTAATACCCTGACCTAGTGAGATATACATGGAGGAGGTTTAATATCCTGACCTAGTGAGATATACATGGATGAGTTTTAATGTCCTGACCGAGTGAGATATACATGGAGGAGGTTTAATATCCTGACCTAGTGAGATATACATGGAGGTTTAATATCCTGACCTAGTGAGATATACATGGAGGAGGTTTAATACCCTGACCTAGTGAGATATACATGGAGGAGGTTTAATATCCTGACCTAGTGAGATATACATTGGAATGAGTTTTAATATCCTGACCTAGTGAGATATACATGGAGGAGGTTTAATATCCTGACCTAGTGAGATATACATGGAGGTTTAATATCCTGACCTAGTGAGATATACATGGAGGAGGTTTAATATCCTGACCTAGTGAGATATACATGGAGGAGGTTTAATATCCTGACCTAGTGAGATATACATGGAGGAGGTTTAATACCCTGACCTAGTGAGATATACATGGAGGAGGTTTAACATCATGACCTAGTGAGATATACATGGAGGAGGTTTAATATCCTGACCTAGTGAGATATACATGGAGGAGGTTTAATATCCTGACCTAGTTGAGATATACATGAAGGAGGTTTAATATCCTGACCTAGTGAGATATACATGGAGGTTTAATATCCTGACCTAGTGAGATATATATGGAGGTTTAATAACCTGACCTAGTGAGATATACATGGAGGTTGAATACTCTGACCTAGTGAGATATACATGGAGGTTGAATACTCTGACCTAGTGAGATATACATGGAGGAGGTTTAATACCCTGACCTAGTAAGGTATACATGGAGGAGGTTTAATATCCTGACCTAGTGAGATATACATGGAGGAGGTATAATATCCTGACCTAGTGAGATATACATGAAGGAGGTTTAATATCCTGACCTAGTGAGATATACATGGAGGTTTAATATCCTGACCTAGTGAGATATATATGGAGGTTTAATAACCTGACCTAGTGAGATGTACATGGAGGTTGAATACTCTGACCTAGTGAGATATACATGGAGGTTTTATAACCTGACCTAGTGAGATATACATGGAGGTTGAATACTCTGACCTAGTGAGATATACATGGAGGTTGAATACTCTGACCTAGTGAGATATACACGGAGGAGGTTTAATATCCTGACCTAGTGAGATATACATGGAGGAGGTTTAATATCCTGACCTAGTGAGATATACATGGAGGAGGTTTAATACCCTGACCTAGTGAGATATACATGGAGGAGGTTTAATATCCTGACCTAGTGAGATATACATGGATGAGTTTTAATGTCCTGACCGAGTGAGATATACATGGAGGAGGTTTAATATCCTGACCTAGTGAGATATACATGGAGGTTTAATATCCTGACCTAGTGAGATATACATGGAGGAGGTTTAATACCCTGACCTAGTGAGATATACATGGAGGAGGTTTAATATCCTGACCTAGTGAGATATACATTGGAATGAGTTTTAATATCCTGACCTAGTGAGATATACATGGAGGAGGTTTAATATCCTGACCTAGTGAGATATACATGGAGGTTTAATATCCTGACCTAGTGAGATATACATGGAGGAGGTTTAATATCCTGACCTAGTGAGATATACATGGAGGAGGTTTAATATCCTGACCTAGTGAGATATACATGGAGGAGGTTTAATACCCTGACCTAGTGAGATATACATGGAGGAGGTTTAACATCATGACCTAGTGAGATATACATGGAGGAGGTTTAATATCCTGACCTAGTGAGATATACATGGAGGAGGTTTAATATCCTGACCTAGTTGAGATATACATGAAGGAGGTTTAATATCCTGACCTAGTGAGATATACATGGAGGTTTAATATCCTGACCTAGTGAGATATATATGGAGGTTTAATAACCTGACCTAGTGAGATATACATGGAGGTTGAATACTCTGACCTAGTGAGATATACATGGAGGTTGAATACTCTGACCTAGTGAGATATACATGGAGGAGGTTTAATACCCTGACCTAGTAAGGTATACATGGAGGAGGTTTAATATCCTGACCTAGTGAGATATACATGGAGGAGGTATAATATCCTGACCTAGTGAGATATACATGAAGGAGGTTTAATATCCTGACCTAGTGAGATATACATGGAGGTTTAATATCCTGACCTAGTGAGATATATATGGAGGTTTAATAACCTGACCTAGTGAGATGTACATGGAGGTTGAATACTCTGACCTAGTGAGATATACATGGAGGTTTTATAACCTGACCTAGTGAGATATACATGGAGGTTGAATACTCTGACCTAGTGAGATATACATGGAGGTTGAATACTCTGACCTAGTGAGATATACACGGAGGAGGTTTAATATCCTGACCTAGTGAGATATACATGGAGGAGGTTTAATATCCTGACCTAGTGAGATATACATGGAGGTTTAATATCCTGACCTAGTGAGATATACATGGAGGAGGTTTAATATCCTGACCTAGTGAGATATACATGGAGGAGGTTTAATATCCTGACCTAGTGAGATATACATGGAGGAGGTTTAATACCCTGACCTAGTGAGATATACATGGAGGAGGTTTAACATCATGACCTAGTGAGATATACATGGAGGAGGTTTAATATCCTGACCTAGTGAGATATACATGGAGGAGGTTTAATATCCTGACCTAGTTGAGATATACATGAAGGAGGTTTAATATCCTGACCTAGTGAGATATACATGGAGGTTTAATATCCTGACCTAGTGAGATATATATGGAGGTTTAATAACCTGACCTAGTGAGATATACATGGAGGTTGAATACTCTGACCTAGTGAGATATACATGGAGGTTGAATACTCTGACCTAGTGAGATATACATGGAGGAGGTTTAATACCCTGACCTAGTAAGGTATACATGGAGGAGGTTTAATATCCTGACCTAGTGAGATATACATGGAGGAGGTATAATATCCTGACCTAGTGAGATATACATGAAGGAGGTTTAATATCCTGACCTAGTGAGATATACATGGAGGTTTAATATCCTGACCTAGTGAGATATATATGGAGGTTTAATAACCTGACCTAGTGAGATGTACATGGAGGTTGAATACTCTGACCTAGTGAGATATACATGGAGGTTTTATAACCTGACCTAGTGAGATATACATGGAGGTTGAATACTCTGACCTAGTGAGATATACATGGAGGTTGAATACTCTGACCTAGTGAGATATACACGGAGGAGGTTTAATATCCTGACCTAGTGAGATATACATGGAGGAGGTTTAATATCCTGACCTAGTGAGATATACATGGAGGTTTAATATCCTGACCTAGTGAGATATACATGGAGGTTTAATATCCTGACCTAGTGAGATATACATGGAGGAGGTTTAATACCCTGACCTAGTGAGATATACATGGAGGTTTAATACCCTGACCTAGTGAGATATACATGGAGGAGGTTTAATACCCTAACCCAGTGAGATATACATGGAGGAGGTTTAATAACCTGACCCAGTGAGATATACATGAAGGATGTTTAATATCCTGACCTAGTGAGATATATATGGAGGTTTAATAACCTGACCTAGTGAGATGTACATGGAGGTTGAATACCCTGACCTAGTGAGATATACATGGAGGAGGTTTAATACCCTGACCTAGTAAGATATACATGGAGGAGGTTTAATATCCTGACCTAGTGAGATATACATGGAGGAGGTTTAATATCCTGACCTAGTGAGATATACATGGAGGAGGGTTAATATCCTGACCTAGTGAGATATACATGGAGGAGGTTTAATATCCTGACCTAGTGAGATATACATGGAGGAGGTTTAATACCCTGACCTAGTGAGATATACATGGAGTAGGTTTAATATCCCGACCTTGTGAGATATACATGGAGGAGGTTTAATATCCTGACCTAGTTGAGATATACATGAAGGAGGTTTAATATCCTGACCTAGTGAGATATACATGGAGGTTTAATATCCTGACCTAGTGAGATATATATGGAGGTTTAATAACCTGACCTAGTGAGATGTACATGGAGGTTGAATACTCTGACCTAGTGAGATATACATGGAGGTTTTATAACCTGACCTAGTGAGATATACATGGAGGTTGAATACTCTGACCTAGTGAGATATACATGGAGGAGGTTTAATACCCTGACCTAGTAAGATATACATGGAGGAGGTTTAATATCCTGACCTAGTGAGATATACATGGAGGAGGTTTAATACCCTGACCTAGTGAGATATACATGGAGGAGGTTTAACATCATGACCTAGTGAGATATACATGGAGGAGGTTTAATATCCTGACCTAGTGAGATATACATGGAGGAGGTTTAATATCCTGACCTAGTGAGATATACATGGAGGAGGGTTAATATCCTGACCTAGTGAGATATACATGGAGGAGGTTTAATACCCTGACCTAGTGAGATATACATGGAGGAGGTTTAACATCATGACCTAGTGAGATATACATGGAGGAGGTTTAATATCCTGACCTAGTGAGATATACATGGAGGAGGTTTAATATCCTGACCTAGTTGAGATATACATGAAGGAGGTTTAATATCCTGACCTAGTGAGATATACATGGAGGTTTAATATCCTGACCTAGTGAGATATATATGGAGGTTTAATAACCTGACCTAGTGAGATGTACATGGAGGTTGAATACTCTGACCTAGTGAGATATACATGGAGGTTTTATAACCTGACCTAGTGAGATATACATGGAGGTTGAATACTCTGACCTAGTGAGATATACATGGAGGTTGAATACTCTGACCTAGTGAGATATACATGGAGGAGGTTTAATACCCTGACCTAGTAAGATATACATGGAGGAGGTTTAATATCCTGACCTAGTGAGATATACATGGAGGAGGTTTAATATCCTGACCTAGTGAGATATACATGGAGTAGGTTTAATATCCTGACCTAGTGAGATATACATGGAGGAGGTTTAATATCCTGACCGAGTGAGATATACATGGAGGAGGTTTAATATCCTGACCTAGTGAGATATACATGGAGGAGGTTTAATATCCAAACCTAGTGAGATATACATGGAGGAGGTTTAATATCCTAACCCAGTGAGATATACATGTAGGAGGTTTAATATCCTAACCTAGTGAGATATACATGGAGGAGGTTTAATACCCTGACCTAGTGAGATATACATGGAGGTTTAATACCCTGACCTAGTGAGATATACATGGAGGAGGTTTAATATCCTGACCTAGTGAGATATACATGGAGGAGGTTTAATATCCTGACCTAGTGAGATATACATGGAGGAGGTTTAATACCCTGACCTAGTGAGATATACATGGAGGGGGTTTAATACCCTGACCTAGTGAGATATACATGGAGGAGGTTTAATATCCTGACCTAGTGAGATATACATGGAGGAGGTTTAATATCCTGACCTAGTGAGATATACATGGAGGAGGTTTAATACCCTGACCTAGTGAGATATACATGGAGGAGGTTTAATATCCTGACCTAGTGAGATATACATGGAGGAGGTTTAATACCCTGACCTAGTGAGATATACATGGAGGGGGTTTAATACCCTGACCTAGTGAGATATACATGGAGGAGGTTTAATATCCTGACCTAGTGAGATATACATGGAGGAGGTTTAATATCCTGACCTAGTGAGATATACATGGAGGAGGTTTAATATCCTAACCCAGTGAGATATACATGTAGGAGGTTTAATATCCTAACCTAGTGAGATATACATGGAGGAGGTTTAATACCCTGACCTAGTGAGATATACATGGAGGAGGTTTAACATCATGACCTAGTGAGATATACATGGAGGAGGTTTAATATCCTGACCTAGTGAGATATACATGGAGGAGGTTTAATATCCTGACCTAGTGAGATATACATGGAGGAGGTTTAATACCCTGACCTAGTGAGATATACATGGAGGAGGTTTAATATCCCGACATAGTGAGATATACATGGAGGAGGTTTAATATCCTGACCTAGTGAGATATACATGAAGGAGGTTTAATATCCTGACCTAGTGAGATATACATGGAGGTTTAATATCCTAACCTAGTGAGATATACATGGAGGTTTAATAACCTGACCTAGTGAGATATAAATGGAGGTTTAATACTCTGACCTAGTGAGATATACATGTAGGAGGTTTAATATCCTGACCTAGTGAGATATACATGTAGGAGGTTTAATATCCTGACCTAGTGAGATATACATGGAGGAGGTTTAATATCCTTACCTGGTGAGATATACATGGAGGTTTAATATCCTGACCTAGTGAGATATACATGGAGGTTTAATATCCTAACCTAGTGAGATATACATGGAGGTTTAATAACCTGACCTAGTGAGATATAAATGGAGGTTTAATACTCTGACCTAGTGAGATATACATGTAGGAGGTTTAATATCCTGACCTAGTGAGATATACATGGAGGAGGTTTAATATCCTGACCTAGTGAGATATACATGGAGGAGGTTTAATATCCTTACCTAGTGAGATATACATGGAGGTTTAATATCCTGACCTAGTGAGATATACATGTAGGAGGTTTAATATCCTTACCTAGTGAGATATACATAGAGGTTTAATATCCTGACCTAGTGAGATATACATGGAGGAGGTTTAATATCCTGACCTAGTGAGATATACATGGAGGAGGTTTAATATCCTGACCTAGTGAGATATACATGGAGGAGGTTTAATATCCTGACCTTGTGAGATGTACATGGAGGAGGTTTAATATCCTGACCTAGTGAGATATACATGGAGAAGGTTTAATATCCTGACCTAGTGAGATATACATGGAGGAGGTTTAATATCCTGACCTAGTGAGATATACATGGAGGAGGTTTAATATCCTGACCTAGTGAGATACACATGGAGGTTTAATATCCTTACCTAGTGAGATATACATGGAGGTTTAATATCCTGACCTAGTGAGATATACATGTAGGAGGTTTAATATCCTGACCTAGTGAGATATACATGGAGGAGGTTTAATATCCTAACCTAGTGAGATATACATGGAGGAGGTTTAATATCCTGACCTAGTGAGATATACATGGAGGAGGTTTAACATCCTGACCTAGTGAGATATACATGGAGGAGGTTTAATATCCTGACCTAGTGAGATATACATGGAGGAGGTTTAATATCCTGACCTAGTGAGATATACATGGAGGAGGTTTAATATCCTGACCTAGTGAGATATACATGGAGGAGTTTTAATATCCTGACCTAGTGAGATATACACGGAGGAGGTTTAATATCCTGACCTAGTGAGATATACATGGAGGAGGTTTAATATCCTTACCTAGTGAGATATACATGGAGGTTTAATATCCTGACCTAGTGAGATATACATGGAGGTTTTATAACCTGACCTAGTGAGATATACATGGAGGTTGAATACTCTGACCTAGTGAGATATACATGGAGGAGGTTTAATACCCTGACCTAGTAAGATAAACATGGAGGAGGTTTAATATCCTGACCTAGTGAGATATAAATGGAGGAGGTTTAATATCCTGACCTAGTGAGATATACATGGAGGAGGTTTAATATCCTGACCTAGTGAGATATACATGGAGGAGGTTTAATATCCTGACCGAGTGAGATATACATGGAGGAGGTTTAATATCCTGACCTAGTGAGATATACATGGAGGAGGTTTAATATCCAGACCTAGTGAGATATACATGGAGGAGGTTTAATATCCTAACCCAGTGATATATACATGTAGGAGGTTTAATATCCTAACCTAGTGAGATATACATGGAGGTTTAATAACCTGACCTAGTGAGATATAAATGGAGGTTTAATACTCTGACCTAGTGAGATATACATGTAGGAGGTTTAATATCCTGACCTAGTGAGATATACATGTAGGAGGTTTAATATCCTGACCTAGTGAGATATACATGGAGGAGGTTTAATATCCTTACCTAGTGAGATATACATGGAGGTTTAATATCCTGACCTAGTGAGATATACATGTAGGAGGTTTAATATCCTTACCTAGTGAGATATACATGGAGGTTTAATATCCTGACCTAGTGAGATATACATGGAGGAGGTTTAATATCCTGACCTAGTGAGATATACATGGAGGAGGTTTAATATCCTGACCTAGTGAGATATACATGGAGGAGGTTTAATATCCTGACCTAGTGAGATATACATGGAGAAGGTTTAATATCCTGACCTAGTGAGATATACATGGAGGAGGTTTAATATCCTGACCTAGTGAGATATACATGGAGGAGGTTTAATATCCTGACCTAGTGAGATATACATGGAGAAGGTTTAATATCCTGACCTAGTGAGATATACATGGAGGAGGTTTAATATCCTGACCTAGTGAGATATACATGGAGGAGGTTTAATATCCTGACCTAGTGAGATATACATGGAGAAGGTTTAATATCCTGACCTAGTGAGATATACATGGAGGAGGTTTAATATCCTGACCTAGTGAGATATACATGGAGGAGGTTTAATATCCTGACCTAGTGAGATATACATGGAGAAGGTTTAATATCCTTACCTAGTGAGATATACATGGAGGTTTAATATCCTGACCTAGTGAGATATACATGTAGGAGGTTTAATATCCTGACCTAGTGAGATATACATGGAGGAGGTTTAATATCCTAACCTAGTGAGATATACATGGAGGAGGTTTAATATCCTGACCTAGTGAGATATACATGGAGGAGGTTTAACATCCTGACCTAGTGAGATATACATGGAGGAGGTTTAATATCCTGACCTAGTGAGATATACATGGAGGAGGTTTAATATCCTGACCTAGTGAGATATACATGGAGGAGGTTTAATATCCTGACCTAGTGAGATATACATGGAGGAGGTTTAATATCCTAACCTAGTGAGATATACATGGAGGAGGTTTAATATCCTGACCTAGTGAGATATACATGGAGGAGGTTTAACATCCTGACCTAGTGAGATATACATGGAGGAGGTTTAATATCCTGACCTAGTGAGATATACATGGAGGAGTTTTAATATCCTGACCTAGTGAGATATACACGGAGGAGGTTTAATATCCTGACCTAGTGAGATATACATGGAGGAGGTTTAATATCCTTACCTAGTGAGATATACATGGAGGTTTAATATCCTGACCTAGTGAGATATACATGGAGGTTTTATAACCTGACCTAGTGAGATATACATGGAGGTTGAATACTCTGACCTAGTGAGATATACATGGAGGAGGTTTAATACCCTGACCTAGTAAGATATACATGGAGGAGGTTTAATATCCTGACCTAGTGAGATATAAATGGAGGAGGTTTAATATCCTGACCTAGTGAGATATACATGGAGGAGGTTTAATATCCTGACCTAGTGAGATATACATGGAGGAGGTTTAATATCCTGACCGAGTGAGATATACATGGAGGAGGTTTAATATCCTGACCTAGTGAGATATACATGGAGGAGGTTTAATATCCAGACCTAGTGAGATATACATGGAGGAGGTTTAATATCCTAACCCAGTGATATATACATGTAGGAGGTTTAATATCCTAACCTAGTGAGATATACATGGAGGTTTAATAACCTGACCTAGTGAGATATAAATGGAGGTTTAATACTCTGACCTAGTGAGATATACATGTAGGAGGTTTAATATCCTGACCTAGTGAGATATACATGTAGGAGGTTTAATATCCTGACCTAGTGAGATATACATGGAGGAGGTTTAATATCCTTACCTAGTGAGATATACATGGAGGTTTAATATCCTGACCTAGTGAGATATACATGTAGGAGGTTTAATATCCTTACCTAGTGAGATACACATGGAGGTTTAATATCCTGACCTAGTGAGATATACATGGAGGAGGTTTAATATCCTGACCTAGTGAGATATACATGGAGGAGGTTTAATATCCTGACCTAGTGAGATATACATGGAGGAGGTTTAATATCCTGACCTAGTGAGATGTACATGGAGGAGGTTTAATATCCTGACCTAGTGAGATATACATGGAGAAGGTTTAATATCCTGACCTAGTGAGATATACATGGAGGAGGTTTAATATCCTGACCTAGTGAGATATACATGGAGGAGGTTTAATATCCTGACCTAGTGAGATATACATGGAGAAGGTTTAATATCCTTACCTAGTGAGATATACATGGAGGTTTAATATCCTGAACTAGTGAGATATACATGTAGGAGGTTTAATATCCTGACCTAGTGAGATATACATGGAGGAGGTTTAATATCCTAACCTAGTGAGATATACATGGAGGAGGTTTAATATCCTGACCTAGTGAGATATACATGGAGGAGGTTTAACATCCTGACCTAGTGAGATATACATGGAGGAGGTTTAATATCCTGACCTAGTGAGATATACATGGAGGAGGTTTAATATCCTGACCTAGTGAGATATACATGGAGGAGGTTTAATATCCTGACCTAGTGAGATATACATGGAGGAGTTTTAATATCCTGACCTAGTGAGATATACACGGAGGAGGTTTAATATCCTGACCTAGTGAGATATACATGGAGGAGGTTTAATATCCTTACCTAGTGAGATATACATGGAGGTTTAATATCCTGACCTAGTGAGATATACATGGAGGTTTTATAACCTGACCTAGTGAGATATACATGGAGGTTGAATACTCTGACCTAGTGAGATATACATGGAGGAGGTTTAATACCCTGACCTAGTAAGATATACATGGAGGAGGTTTAATATCCTGACCTAGTGAGATATACATGGAGGAGGTTTAATATCCTGACCTAGTGAGATATACATGGAGGAGGTTTAATATCCTGACCTAGTGAGATATACATGGAGGAGGTTTAATATCCTGACCGAGTGAGATATACATGGAGGAGGTTTAATATCCTGACCTAGTGAGATATACATGGAGGAGGTTTAATATCCAGACCTAGTGAGATATACATGGAGGAGGTTTAATATCCTAACCCAGTGAGATATACATGTAGGAGGTTTAATATCCTAACCTAGTGAGATATACATGGAGGAGGTTTAATACCCTGACCTAGTGAGATATACATGGAGGAGGTTTAACATCATGACCTAGTGAGATATACATGGAGGAGGTTTAATATCCTGACCTAGTGAGATATACATGGAGGTTTAATATCCTGACCTAGTGAGATATACATGGAGGATGTTTAATACCCTGACCTAGTGAGATATACATGGAGGTTTAATACCCTGACCTAGTGAGATATACATGGAGGAGGTTTAATACCCTAACCCAGTGAGATATACATGGAGGAGGTTTAATAACCTGACCCAGTGAGATATACATGAAGGATGTTTAATATCCTGACCTAGTGAGATATATATGGAGGTTTAATAACCTGACCTAGTGAGATGTACATGGAGGTTGAATACCCTGACCTAGTGAGATATACATGGAGGAGGTTTAATACCCTGACCTAGTAAGATATACATGGAGGAGGTTTAATATCCTGACCTAGTGAGATATACATGGAGGAGGTTTAATATCCTGACCTAGTGAGATATACATGGAGGAGGGTTAATATCCTGACCTAGTGAGATATACATGGAGGAGGTTTAATATCCTGACCTAGTGAGATATACATGGAGGAGGTTTAATACCCTGACCTAGTGAGATATACATGGAGTAGGTTTAATATCCCGACCTTGTGAGATATACATGGAGGAGGTTTAATATCCTGACCTAGTTGAGATATACATGAAGGAGGTTTAATATCCTGACCTAGTGAGATATACATGGAGGTTTAATATCCTGACCTAGTGAGATATATATGGAGGTTTAATAACCTGACCTAGTGAGATGTACATGGAGGTTGAATACTCTGACCTAGTGAGATATACATGGAGGTTTTATAACCTGACCTAGTGAGATATACATGGAGGTTGAATACTCTGACCTAGTGAGATATACATGGAGGAGGTTTAATACCCTGACCTAGTAAGATATACATGGAGGAGGTTTAATATCCTGACCTAGTGAGATATACATGGAGGAGGTTTAATATCCTGACCTAGTGAGATATACATGGAGGATGTTTAATATCCTGACCTAGTGAGATATTCATGGAGGAGGTTTAATATCCTGACCGAGTGAGATATACATGGAGGAGGTTTAATATCCTGACCTAGTGAGATATACATGGAGGAGGTTTAATATCCAGACCTAGTGAGATATACATGGAGGAGGTTTAATATCCTAACCCAGTGAGATATACATGTAGGAGGTTTAATATCCTAACCTAGTGAGATATACATGGAGGAGGTTTAATACCCTGACCTAGTGAGATATACATGGAGGAGGTTTAACATCATGACCTAGTGAGATATACATGGAGGAGGTTTAATATCCTGACCTAGTGAGATATACATGGAGGAGGTTTAATATCCTGACCTAGTGAGATATACATGGAGGAGGGTTAATATCCTGACCTAGTGAGATATACATGGAGGAGGTTTAATACCCTGACCTAGTGAGATATACATGGAGGAGGTTTAACATCATGACCTAGTGAGATATACATGGAGGAGGTTTAATATCCTGACCTAGTGAGATATACATGGAGGAGGTTTAATATCCTGACCTAGTTGAGATATACATGAAGGAGGTTTAATATCCTGACCTAGTGAGATATACATGGAGGTTTAATATCCTGACCTAGTGAGATATAAATGGAGGTTTAATAACCTGACCTAGTGAGATGTACATGGAGGTTGAATACTCTGACCTAGTGAGATATACATGGAGGTTTTATAACCTGACCTAGTGAGATATACATGGAGGTTGAATACTCTGACCTAGTGAGATATACATGGAGGAGGTTTAATATTCTGACCTAGTGAGATATACATGGAGTAGGTTTAATATCCTGACCTAGTGAGATATACATGGAGGAGGTTTAATATCCTGACCGAGTGAGATATACATGGAGGAGGTTTAATATCCTGACCTAGTGAGATATACATGGAGGAGGTTTAATATCCAGACCTAGTGAGATATACATGGAGGAGGTTTAATATCCTAACCCAGTGAGATAAACATGTAGGAGGTTTAATATCCTAACCTAGTGAGATATACATGGAGGAGGTTTAATACCCTGACCTAGTGAGATATACATGGAGGAGGTTTAAAATCATGACCTAGTGAGATATACATGGAGGAGGTTTAATATCCTGACCTAGTGAGATATACATGGAGGAGGTTTAATATCCTGACCTAGTGAGATATACATGGAGGTTTAATACCCTGACCTAGTGAGATATACATGGAGGAGGTTTAATATCCTGACCTAGTGAGATATACATGGAGGAGGTTTAATATCCTGACCTAGTGAGATATACATGGAGGAGGTTTAATATCCTGACCTAGTGAGATATACATGGAGGAGGTTTAATACCCTGACCTAGTGAGATATACATGGAGGAGGTTTAATATCCCGACATAGTGAGATATACATGGAGGAGGTTTAATATCCTGACCTAGTGAGATATACATGAAGGAGGTTTAATATCCTGACCTAGTGAGATATACATGGAGGTTTAATATCCTAACCTAGTGAGATATACATGGAGGTTTAATAACCTGACCTAGTGAGATATAAATGGAGGTTTAATACTCTGACCTAGTGAGATATACATGTAGGAGGTTTAATATCCTGACCTAGTGAGATATACATGTAGGAGGTTTAATATCCTGACCTAGTGAGATATACATGGAGGAGGTTTAATATCCTTACCTGGTGAGATATACATGGAGGTTTAATATCCTGACCTAGTGAGATATACATGGAGGTTTAATATCCTAACCTAGTGAGATATACATGGAGGTTTAATAACCTGACCTAGTGAGATATACATGTAGGAGGTTTAATATCCTGACCTAGTGAGATGTACATGGAGGAGGTTTAATATCCTGACCTAGTGAGATATACATGGAGAAGGTTTAATATCCTTACCTAGTGAGATATACATGGAGGTTTAATATCCTGACCTAGTGAGATATACATGTAGGAGGTTTAATATCCTGACCTAGTGAGATATACATGGAGGAGGTTTAATATCCTAACCTAGTGAGATATACATGGAGGAGGTTTAATATCCTGACCTAGTGAGATATACATGGAGAAGGTTTAACATCCTGACCTAGTGAGATATACATGGAGGAGGTTTAATATCCTGACCTAGTGAGATATACATGGAGGAGGTTTAATATCCTAACATAGTGAGATATACATGGAGGAGGTTTAATATCCTGACCTAGTGAGATATACATGGAGAAGGTTTAACATCCTGACCTAGTGAGATATACATGGAGGAGGTTTAATATCCTTACCTAGTGAGATATACATGGAGGTTTAATATCCTGACCTAGTGAGATATACATGTAGGAGGTTTAATATCCTGACCTAGTGAGATATACATGGAGGAGGTTTAATATCCTGACCTAGTGAGATATACATGGAGGTTTAATATCCTGACCTAGTGAGATATACATGGAGGAGGTTTAATACCCTGACCTAGTGAGATATACATGGAGGAGGTTTAATTTCCTGACCTAGTGAGATATACATGGAGGTTTAATAACCTGACCTAGTGAGATATACATGGAGGAGGTTTAATATCCTGACCTAGTGAGATATACATGGAGGAGGTTTAATACCCTGACCTAGTGAGATATACATGGAGGAGGTTTAATACCCTGACCTAGTGAGATATACATGGAGGAGGTTTAATATCCTGACCTAGTGAGATATACACGGAGGAGGTTTAATATCCTGACCTAGTGAGATATACATGGAGGAGGTTTAATATCCTGACCTAGTGAGATATACTTGGAGGAGGTTTAATACCCTGACCTAGTGAGATATACATGGAGGAGGTTTAATATCCTGACCTAGTGAGAAATACATGGGGGAGGTTTAATATCCTGACCTAGTGAGATATACATGGAGGAGGTTTAATATCCTGACCTAGTGAGATATACATGGAGGAGGTTTAATACCCTGACCTAGTGAGATATACATGGAGGAGGTTTAATATCCCGACATAGTGAGATATACATGGAGGAGGTTTAATATCCTGACCTAGTGAGATATACATGAAGGAGGTTTAATATCCTGACCTAGTGAGATATACATGGAAGTTTAATATCCTAACCTAGTGAGATATACATGGAGGTTTAATAACCTGACCTAGTGAGATATACATGTAGGAGGTTTAATACTCTGACCTAGTGAGATATACATGTAGGAGGTTTAATATCCTGACCTAGTGAGATATACATGTAGGAGGTTTAATCCTGACCTAGTGAGATATACATGGAGGAGGTTTAATATCCTTACCTAGTGAGATATACATGTAGGAGGTTTAATATCCTGACCTAGTGAGATATACATGGAGGAGGTTTAATATCCTAACCTAGTGAGATATACATGGAGGAGGTTTAATATCCTGACCTAGTGAGATATACATGGAGGTTTAATATCCTAACCTAGTGAGATATACATGGAGGTTTAATAACCTGACCTAGTGAGATATAAATGGAGGTTTAATACTCTGACCTAGTGAGATATACATGTAGGAGGTTTAATATCCTGACCTAGTGAGATATACATGTAGGAGGTTTAATCCTGACCTAGTGAGATATACATGGAGGAGGTTTAATATCCTTACCTAGTGAGATATACATGGAGGAGGTTTAATATCCCGACATAGTGAGATATACATGGAGGAGGTTTAATATCCTGACCTAGTGAGATATACATGAAGGAGGTTTAATATCCTGACCTAGTGAGATATACATGGAGGTTTAATATCCTAACCTAGTGAGATATACATGGAGGTTTAATAACCTGACCTAGTGAGATATAAATGGAGGTTTAATACTCTGACCTAGTGAGATATACATGTAGGAGGTTTAATATCCTGACCTAGTGAGATATACATGTAGGAGGTTTAATCCTGACCTAGTGAGATATACATGGAGGAGGTCTAATATCCTTACCTAGTGAGATATACATGTAGGAGGTTTAATATCCTGACCTAGTGAGATATACATGGAGGAGGTTTAATATCCTGACCTAGTGAGATATACATGGAGGAGGTTTAATATCCTGACCTAGTGAGATATACATGGAGGAGGTTTAATATCCTGACCTAGTGAGATATACATGGAGGAGGTTTAATACCCTGACCTAGTGAGATATACATGGAGGAGGTTTAATATCCCGACATAGTGAGATATACATGGAGGAGGTTTAATATCCTGACCTAGTGAGATATACATGAAGGAGGTTTAATATCCTGACCTAGTGAGATATACATGGAGGTTTAATATCCTAACCTAGTGAGATATACATGGAGGTTTAATAACCTGACCTAGTGAGATATAAATGGAGGTTTAATACTCTGACCTAGTGAGATATACATGTAGGAGGTTTAATATCCTGACCTAGTGAGATATACATGTAGGAGGTTTAATATCCTGACCTAGTGAGATATACATGGAGGAGGTTTAATATCCTTACCTGTTGAGATATACATGGAGGTTTAATATCCTGACCTAGTGAGATATACATGGAGGTTTAATATCCTAACCTAGTGAGATATACATGGAGGTTTAATAACCTGACCTAGTGAGATATAAATGGAGGTTTAATACTCTGACCTAGTGAGATATACATGTAGGAGGTTTAATATCCTGACCTAGTGAGATATACATGTAGGAGGTTTAATATCCTGACCTAGTGAGATATACATGGAGGAGGTTTAATATCCTTACCTAGTGAGATATACATGGAGGTTTAATATCCTGACCTAGTGAGATATACATGTAGGAGGTTTAATATCCTTACCTAGTGAGATATACATGGAGGTTTAATATCCTGACCTAGTGAGATATACATGGAGGAGGTTTAATATCCTGACCTAGTGAGATATACATGGAGGAGGTTTAATATCCTGACCTAGTGAGATATACATGGAGGAGGTTTAATATCCTGACCTAGTGAGATGTACATGGAGGAGGTTTAATATCCTGACCTAGTGAGATATACATGGAGAAGGTTTAATATCCTGACCTAGTGAGATATACATGGAGGAGGTTTAATATCCTGACCTAGTGAGATATACATGGAGGAGGTTTAATATCCTGACCTAGTGAGATATACATGGAGAAGGTTTAATATCCTTACCTAGTGAGATATACATGGAGGTTTAATATCCTGACCTAGTGAGATATACATGGAGGAGGTTTAATATCCTAACCTAGTGAGATATACATGGAGGAGGTTTAATATCCTGACCTAGTGAGATATACATGGAGGAGGTTTAACATCCTGACCTAGTGAGATATACATGGAGGAGGTTTAATATCCTGACCTAGTGAGATATACATGGAGGAGGTTTAATATCCTGACCTAGTGAGATATACATGGAGGAGGTTTAATATCCTAACCTAGTGAGATATACATGGAGGAGGTTTAATATCCTGACCTAGTGAGATATACATGGAGGTTTAATATCCTAACCTAGTGAGATATACATGGAGGTTTAATAACCTGACCTAGTGAGATATAAATGGAGGTTTAATACTCTGACCTAGTGAGATATACATGTAGGAGGTTTAATATCCTGACCTAGTGAGATATACATGTAGGAGGTTTAATCCTGACCTAGTGAGATATACATGGAGGAGGTTTAATATCCTTACCTAGTGAGATATACATGGAGGAGGTTTAATATCCCGACATAGTGAGATATACATGGAGGAGGTTTAATATCCTGACCTAGTGAGATATACATGAAGGAGGTTTAATATCCTGACCTAGTGAGATATACATGGAGGTTTAATATCCTAACCTAGTGAGATATACATGGAGGTTTAATAACCTGACCTAGTGAGATATAAATGGAGGTTTAATACTCTGACCTAGTGAGATATACATGTAGGAGGTTTAATATCCTGACCTAGTGAGATATACATGTAGGAGGTTTAATCCTGACCTAGTGAGATATACATGGAGGAGGTCTAATATCCTTACCTAGTGAGATATACATGTAGGAGGTTTAATATCCTGACCTAGTGAGATATACATGGAGGAGGTTTAATATCCTGACCTAGTGAGATATACATGGAGGAGGTTTAATATCCTGACCTAGTGAGATATACATGGAGGAGGTTTAATATCCTGACCTAGTGAGATATACATGGAGGAGGTTTAATACCCTGACCTAGTGAGATATACATGGAGGAGGTTTAATATCCCGACATAGTGAGATATACATGGAGGAGGTTTAATATCCTGACCTAGTGAGATATACATGAAGGAGGTTTAATATCCTGACCTAGTGAGATATACATGGAGGTTTAATATCCTAACCTAGTGAGATATACATGGAGGTTTAATAACCTGACCTAGTGAGATATAAATGGAGGTTTAATACTCTGACCTAGTGAGATATACATGTAGGAGGTTTAATATCCTGACCTAGTGAGATATACATGTAGGAGGTTTAATATCCTGACCTAGTGAGATATACATGGAGGAGGTTTAATATCCTTACCTGTTGAGATATACATGGAGGTTTAATATCCTGACCTAGTGAGATATACATGGAGGTTTAATATCCTAACCTAGTGAGATATACATGGAGGTTTAATAACCTGACCTAGTGAGATATAAATGGAGGTTTAATACTCTGACCTAGTGAGATATACATGTAGGAGGTTTAATATCCTGACCTAGTGAGATATACATGTAGGAGGTTTAATATCCTGACCTAGTGAGATATACATGGAGGAGGTTTAATATCCTTACCTAGTGAGATATACATGGAGGTTTAATATCCTGACCTAGTGAGATATACATGTAGGAGGTTTAATATCCTTACCTAGTGAGATATACATGGAGGTTTAATATCCTGACCTAGTGAGATATACATGGAGGAGGTTTAATATCCTGACCTAGTGAGATATACATGGAGGAGGTTTAATATCCTGACCTAGTGAGATATACATGGAGGAGGTTTAATATCCTGACCTAGTGAGATGTACATGGAGGAGGTTTAATATCCTGACCTAGTGAGATATACATGGAGAAGGTTTAATATCCTGACCTAGTGAGATATACATGGAGGAGGTTTAATATCCTGACCTAGTGAGATATACATGGAGGAGGTTTAATATCCTGACCTAGTGAGATATACATGGAGAAGGTTTAATATCCTTACCTAGTGAGATATACATGGAGGTTTAATATCCTGACCTAGTGAGATATACATGGAGGAGGTTTAATATCCTAACCTAGTGAGATATACATGGAGGAGGTTTAATATCCTGACCTAGTGAGATATACATGGAGGAGGTTTAACATCCTGACCTAGTGAGATATACATGGAGGAGGTTTAATATCCTGACCTAGTGAGATATACATGGAGGAGGTTTAATATCCTGACCTAGTGAGATATACATGGAGGAGGTTTAATATCCTGACCTAGTGAGATATACATGGAGGAGTTTTAATATCCTGACCTAGTGAGATATACACGGAGGAGGTTTAATATCCTGACCTAGTGAGATATACATGGAGGAGGTTTAATATCCTTACCTAGTGAGATATACATGGAGGTTTAATATCCTGACCTAGTGAGATATACATGTAGGAGGTTTAATATCCTGACCTAGTGAGATATACATGGAGGAGGTTTAATATCCTGACCTAGTGAGATATACATGGAGGTTTAATATCCTGACCTAGTGAGATATACATGGAGGAGGTTTAATACCCTGACCTAGTGAGATATACATGGAGGAGGTTTAATATCCTGACCTAGTGAGATATACATGGAGGTTTAATAACCTGACCTAGTGAGATATACATGGAGGAGGTTTAATATCCTGACCTAGTGAGATATACATGGAGGAGGTTTAATACCCTGACCTAGTGAGATATACATGGAGGAGGTTTAATACCCTGACCTAGTGAGATATACATGGAGGAGGTTTAATATCCTGACCTAGTGAGATATACACGGAGGAGGTTTAATATCCTGACCTAGTGAGATATACATGGAGGAGGTTTAATATCCTGACCTAGTGAGATATACATGGAGGATGTTTAATATCCTGACCTAGTGAGAAATACATGGGGGAGGTTTAATATCCTGACCTAGTGAGATATACATGGAGGAGGTTTAATATCCTGACCTAGTGAGATATACATGGAGGTTTAATATCCTAACCTAGTGAGATATACATGGAGGTTTAATAACCTGACCTAGTGAGATATAAATGGAGGTTTAATACTCTGACCTAGTGAGATATACATGTAGGAGGTTTAATATCCTGACCTAGTGAGATATACATGTAGGAGGTTTAATATCCTGACCTAGTGAGATATACATGGAGGAGGTTTAATATCCTTACCTGGTGAGATATACATGGAGGTTTAATATCCTGACCTAGTGAGATATACATGGAGGTTTAATATCCTAACCTAGTGAGATATGAATGGAGGTTTAATAACCTGACCTAGTGAGATATAAATGGAGATTTAATACTCTGACCTAGTGAGATATACATGTAGGAGGTTTAATATCCTGACCTAGTGAGATATACATGTAGGAGGTTTAATATCCTGACCTAGTGAGATATACATGGAGGAGGTTTAATATCCTTACCTAGTGAGATATACATGGAGGTTTAATATCCTGACCTAGTGAGATATACATGTAGGAGGTTTAATATCCTTACCTAGTGAGATATACATGGAGGTTTAATATCCTGACCTAGTGAGATATACATGGAGGAGGTTTAATATCCTGACCTAGTGAGATATACATGGAGGAGGTTTAATATCCTGACCTAGTGAGATATACATGGAGGAGGTTTAATATCCTGACCTAGTGAGATGTACATGGAGGAGGTTTAATATCCTGACCTAGTGAGATATACATGGAGAAGGTTTAATATCCTTACCTAGTGAGATATACATGGAGGTTTAATATCCTGACCTAGTGAGATATACATGTAGGAGGTTTAATATCCTGACCTAGTGAGATATACATGGAGGAGGTTTAATATCCTAACCTAGTGAGATATACATGGAGGAGGTTTAATATCCTGACCTAGTGAGATATACATGGAGAAGGTTTAACATCCTGACCTAGTGAGATATACATGGAGGAGGTTTAATATCCTGACCTAGTGAGATATACATGGAGGAGGTTTAATATCCTAACCTAGTGAGATATACATGGAGGAGGTTTAATATCCTGACCTAGTGAGATATACATGGAGAAGGTTTAACATCCTGACCTAGTGAGATATACATGGAGGAGGTTTAATATCCTGACCTAGTGAGATATACATGGAGGAGGTTTAATATCCTGACCTAGTGAGATATACATGGAGGAGGTTTAATATCCTGACCTAGTGAGATATACATGGAGGAGTTTTAATATCCTGACCTAGTGAGATATACACGGAGGAGGTTTAATATCCTGACCTAGTGAGATATACATGGAGGAGGTTTAATATCCTTACCTAATGAGATATACATGGAGGTTTAATATCCTGACCTAGTGAGATATACATGTAGGAGGTTTAATATCCTGACCTAGTGAGATATACATGGAGGAGGTTTAATATCCTGACCTAGTGAGATATACATGGAGGTTTAATATCCTGACCTAGTGAGATATACATGGAGGAGGTTTAATACCCTGACCTAGTGAGATATACATGGAGGAGGTTTAATATCCTGACCTAGTGAGATATACATGGAGGTTTAATAACCTGACCTAGTGAGATATACATGGAGGAGGTTTAATATCCTGACCTAGTGAGATATACATGGAGGAGGTTTAATACCCTGACCTAGTGAGATATACATGGAGGAGGTTTAATACCCTGACCTAGTGAGATATACATGGAGGAGGTTTAATATCCTGACCTAGTGAGATATACACGGAGGAGGTTTAATATCCTGACCTAGTGAGATATACATGGAGGAGGTTTAATATCCTGACCTAGTGAGATATACTTGGAGGAGGTTTAATACCCTGACCTAGTGAGATATACATGGAGGAGGTTTAATATCCTGACCTAGTGAGAAATACATGGGGAGGTTTAATATCCTGACCTAGTGAGATATACATGGAGGAGGTTTAATATCCTGACCTAGTGAGATATACATGGAGGAGGTTTAATACCCTGACCTAGTGAGATATACATGGAGGAGGTTTAATATCCCGACATAGTGAGATATACATGGAGGAGGTTTAATATCCTGACCTAGTGAGATATACATGAAGGAGGTTTAATATCCTGACCTAGTGAGATATACATGGAGGTTTAATATCCTAACCTAGTGAGATATACATGGAGGTTTAATAACCTGACCTAGTGAGATATAAATGGAGGTTTAATACTCTGACCTAGTGAGATATACATGTAGGAGGTTTAATATCCTGACCTAGTGAGATATACATGTAGGAGGTTTAATCCTGACCTAGTGAGATATACATGGAGGAGGTTTAATATCCTTACCTAGTGAGATATACATGTAGGAGGTTTAATATCCTGACCTAGTGAGATATACATGGAGGAGGTTTAATATCCTAACCTAGTGAGATATACATGGAGGAGGTTTAATATCCTGACCTAGTGAGATATACATGGAGGTTTAATATCCTAACCTAGTGAGATATACATGGAGGTTTAATAACCTGACCTAGTGAGATATAAATGGAGGTTTAATACTCTGACCTAGTGAGATATACATGTAGGAGGTTTAATATCCTGACCTAGTGAGATATACATGTAGGAGGTTTAATCCTGACCTAGTGAGATATACATGGAGGAGGTTTAATATCCTTACCTAGTGAGATATACATGGAGGAGGTTTAATATCCCGACATAGTGAGATATACATGGAGGAGGTTTAATATCCTGACCTAGTGAGATATACATGAAGGAGGTTTAATATCCTGACCTAGTGAGATATACATGGAGGTTTAATATCCTAACCTAGTGAGATATACATGGAGGTTTAATAACCTGACCTAGTGAGATATAAATGGAGGTTTAATACTCTGACCTAGTGAGATATACATGTAGGAGGTTTAATATCCTGACCTAGTGAGATATACATGTAGGAGGTTTAATCCTGACCTAGTGAGATATACATGGAGGAGGTTTAATATCCTTACCTAGTGAGATATACATGTAGGAGGTTTAATATCCTGACCTAGTGAGATATACATGGAGGAGGTTTAATATCCTGACCTAGTGAGATATACATGGAGGAGGTTTAATATCCTGACCTAGTGAGATATACATGGAGGAGGTTTAATATCCTGACCTAGTGAGATATACATGGAGGAGGTTTAATACCCTGACCTAGTGAGATATACATGGAGGAGGTTTAATATCCCGACATAGTGAGATATACATGGAGGAGGTTTAATATCCTGACCTAGTGAGATATACATGAAGGAGGTTTAATATCCTGACCTAGTGAGATATACATGGAGGTTTAATATCCTAACCTAGTGAGATATACATGGAGGTTTAATAACCTGACCTAGTGAGATATAAATGGAGGTTTAATACTCTGACCTAGTGAGATATACATGTAGGAGGTTTAATATCCTGACCTAGTGAGATATACATGTAGGAGGTTTAATATCCTGACCTAGTGAGATATACATGGAGGAGGTTTAATATCCTTACCTGTTGAAATATACATGGAGGTTTAATATCCTGACCTAGTGAGATATACATGGAGGTTTAATATCCTAACCTAGTGAGATATACATGGAGGTTTAATAACCTGACCTAGTGAGATATAAATGGAGGTTTAATACTCTGACCTAGTGAGATATACATGTAGGAGGTTTAATATCCTGACCTAGTGAGATATACATGTAGGAGGTTTAATATCCTGACCTAGTGAGATATACATGTAGGAGGTTTAATATCCTTACCTAGTGAGATATACATGGAGGTTTAATATCCTGACCTAGTGAGATATACATGGAGGAGGTTTACTATCCTGACCTAGTGAGATATACATGGAGGAGGTTTAATATCCTGACCTAGTGAGATATACATGGAGGAGGTTTAATATCCTGACCTAGTGAGATATACATGGAGGAGGTTTAATATCCTGACCTAGTGAGATATACATGGAGGAGGTTTAATATCCTGACCTAGTGAGATATACATGGAGGAGGTTTAATATCCTGACCTAGTGAGATGTACATGGAGGAGGTTTAATATCCTGACCTAGTGAGATATACATGGAGAAGGTTTAATATCCTGACCTAGTGAGATATACATGGAGGAGGTTTAATATCCTGACCTAGTGAGATATACATGGAGGAGGTTTAATATCCTGACCTAGTGAGATATACATGGGGAAGGTTTAATATCCTTACCTAGTGAGATATACATGGAGGTTTAATATCCTGACCTAGTGAGATATACATGTAGGAGGTTTAATATCCTGACCTAGTGAGATATACATGGAGGAGGTTTAATATCCTAACCTAGTGAGATATACATGGAGGAGGTTTAATATCCTGACCTAGTGAGATATACATGGAGGAGGTTTAACATCCTGACCTAGTGAGATATACATGGAGGAGGTTTAATATCCTGACCTAGTGAGATATACATGGAGGAGGTTTAATATCCTTACCTAGTGAGATATACATGGAGGTTTAATATCCTGACCTAGTGAGATATACATGTAGGAGGTTTAATATCCTGACCTAGTGAGATATACATGGAGGAGGTTTAATATCCTGACCTAGTGAGATATACATGGAGGTTTAATATCCTGACCTAGTGAGATATACATGGAGGAGGTTTAATACCCTGACCTAGTGAGATATACATGGAGGAGGTTTAATATCCTGACCTAGTGAGATATACATGGAGGTTTAATAACCTGACCTAGTGAGATATACATGGAGGAGGTTTAATATCCTGACCTAGTGAGATATACATGGAGGAGGTTTAATACCCTGACCTAGTGAGATATACATGGAGGAGGTTTAATACCCTGACCTAGTGAGATATACATGGAGGAGGTTTAATATCCTGACCTAGTGAGATATACACGGAGGAGGTTTAATATCCTGACCTAGTGAGATATACATGGAGGAGGTTTAATATCCTGACCTAGTGAGATATACTTGGAGGAGGTTTAATACCCTGACCTAGTGAGATATACATGGAGGATGTTTAATATCCTGACCTAGTGAGAAATACATGGGGGAGGTTTAATATCCTGACCTAGTGAGATATACATGGAGGAGGTTTAATATCCTGACCTAGTGAGATATACATGGAGGAGGTTTAAAACCCTGACCTAGTGAGATATACATGGAGGAGGTTTAATATCCCGACATAGTGAGATATACATGGAGGAGGTTTAATATCCTGACCTAGTGAGATATACATGAAGGAGGTTTAATATCCTGACCTAGTGAGATATACATGGAGGTTTAATATCCTAACCTAGTGAGATATACATGGAGGTTTAATAACCTGACCTAGTGAGATATAAATGGAGGTTTAATACTCTGACCTAGTGAGATATACATGTAGGAGGTTTAATATCCTGACCTAGTGAGATATACATGTAGGAGGTTTAATCCTGACCTAGTGAGATATACATGGAGGAGGTTTAATATCCTTACCTAGTGAGATATACATGTAGGAGGTTTAATATCCTGACCTAGTGAGATATACATGGAGGAGGTTTAATATCCTAACCTAGTGAGATATACATGGAGGAGGTTTAATATCCTGACCTAGTGAGATATACATGGAGGTTTAATATCCTAACCTAGTGAGATATACATGGAGGTTTAATAACCTGACCTAGTGAGATATAAATGGAGGTTTAATACTCTGACCTAGTGAGATATACATGTAGGAGGTTTAAAATCCTGACCTAGTGAGATATACATGTAGGAGGTTTAATCCTGACCTAGTGAGATATACATGGAGGAGGTTTAATATCCTTACCTAGTGAGATATACATGGAGGAGGTTTAATATCCCGACATAGTGAGATATACATGGAGGAGGTTTAATATCCTGACCTAGTGAGATATACATGAAGGAGGTTTAATATCCTGACCTAGTGAGATATACATGGAGGTTTAATATCCTAACCTAGTGAGATATACATGGAGGTTTAATAACCTGACCTAGTGAGATATAAATGGAGGTTTAATACTCTGACCTAGTGAGATATACATGTAGGAGGTTTAATATCCTGACCTAGTGAGATATACATGTAGGAGGTTTAATCCTGACCTAGTGAGATATACATGGAGGAGGTTTAATATCCTTACCTAGTGAGATATACATGTAGGAGGTTTAATATCCTGACCTAGTGAGATATACATGGAGGAGGTTTAATATCCTGACCTAGTGAGATATACATGGAGGAGGTTTAATATCCTGACCTAGTGAGATATACATGGAGGAGGTTTAATATCCTGACCTAGTGAGATATACATGGAGGAGGTTTAATACCCTGACCTAGTGAGATATACATGGAGGAGGTTTAATATCCCGACATAGTGAGATATACATGGAGGAGGTTTAATATCCTGACCTAGTGAGATATACATGAAGGAGGTTTAATATCCTGACCTAGTGAGATATACATGGAGGTTTAATATCCTAACCTAGTGAGATATACATGGAGGTTTAATAACCTGACCTAGTGAGATATAAATGGAGGTTTAATACTCTGACCTAGTGAGATATACATGTAGGAGGTTTAATATCCTGACCTAGTGAGATATACATGTAGGAGGTTTAATATCCTGACCTAGTGAGATATACATGGAGGAGGTTTAATATCCTTACCTGTTGAAATATACATGGAGGTTTAATATCCTGACCTAGTGAGATATACATGGAGGTTTAATATCCTAACCTAGTGAGATATACATGGAGGTTTAATAACCTGACCTAGTGAGATATAAATGGAGGTTTAATACTCTGACCTAGTGAGATATACATGTAGGAGGTTTAATATCCTGACCTAGTGAGATATACATGTAGGAGGTTTAATATCCTGACCTAGTGAGATATACATGTAGGAGGTTTAATATCCTTACCTAGTGAGATATACATGGAGGTTTAATATCCTGACCTAGTGAGATATACATGGAGGAGGTTTACTATCCTGACCTAGTGAGATATACATGGAGGAGGTTTAATATCCTGACCTAGTGAGATATACATGGAGGAGGTTTAATATCCTGACCTAGTGAGATATACATGGAGGAGGTTTAATATCCTGACCTAGTGAGATATACATGGAGGAGGTTTAATATCCTGACCTAGTGAGATATACATGGAGGAGGTTTAATATCCTGACCTAGTGAGATGTACATGGAGGAGGTTTAATATCCTGACCTAGTGAGATATACATGGAGAAGGTTTAATATCCTGACCTAGTGAGATATACATGGAGGAGGTTTAATATCCTGACCTAGTGAGATATACATGGAGGAGGTTTAATATCCTGACCTAGTGAGATATACATGGGGAAGGTTTAATATCCTTACCTAGTGAGATATACATGGAGGTTTAATATCCTGACCTAGTGAGATATACATGTAGGAGGTTTAATATCCTGACCTAGTGAGATATACATGGAGGAGGTTTAATATCCTAACCTAGTGAGATATACATGGAGGAGGTTTAATATCCTGACCTAGTGAGATATACATGGAGGAGGTTTAACATCCTGACCTAGTGAGATATACATGGAGGAGGTTTAATATCCTGACCTAGTGAGATATACATGGAGGAGGTTTAATATCCTTACCTAGTGAGATATACATGGAGGTTTAATATCCTGACCTAGTGAGATATACATGTAGGAGGTTTAATATCCTGACCTAGTGAGATATACATGGAGGAGGTTTAATATCCTGACCTAGTGAGATATACATGGAGGTTTAATATCCTGACCTAGTGAGATATACATGGAGGAGGTTTAATACCCTGACCTAGTGAGATATACATGGAGGAGGTTTAATATCCTGACCTAGTGAGATATACATGGAGGTTTAATAACCTGACCTAGTGAGATATACATGGAGGAGGTTTAATATCCTGACCTAGTGAGATATACATGGAGGAGGTTTAATACCCTGACCTAGTGAGATATACATGGAGGAGGTTTAATACCCTGACCTAGTGAGATATACATGGAGGAGGTTTAATATCCTGACCTAGTGAGATATACACGGAGGAGGTTTAATATCCTGACCTAGTGAGATATACATGGAGGAGGTTTAATATCCTGACCTAGTGAGATATACTTGGAGGAGGTTTAATACCCTGACCTAGTGAGATATACATGGAGGATGTTTAATATCCTGACCTAGTGAGAAATACATGGGGGAGGTTTAATATCCTGACCTAGTGAGATATACATGGAGGAGGTTTAATATCCTGACCTAGTGAGATATACATGGAGGAGGTTTAAAACCCTGACCTAGTGAGATATACATGGAGGAGGTTTAATATCCCGACATAGTGAGATATACATGGAGGAGGTTTAATATCCTGACCTAGTGAGATATACATGAAGGAGGTTTAATATCCTGACCTAGTGAGATATACATGGAGGTTTAATATCCTAACCTAGTGAGATATACATGGAGGTTTAATAACCTGACCTAGTGAGATATAAATGGAGGTTTAATACTCTGACCTAGTGAGATATACATGTAGGAGGTTTAATATCCTGACCTAGTGAGATATACATGTAGGAGGTTTAATCCTGACCTAGTGAGATATACATGGAGGAGGTTTAATATCCTTACCTAGTGAGATATACATGTAGGAGGTTTAATATCCTGACCTAGTGAGATATACATGGAGGAGGTTTAATATCCTAACCTAGTGAGATATACATGGAGGAGGTTTAATATCCTGACCTAGTGAGATATACATGGAGGTTTAATATCCTAACCTAGTGAGATATACATGGAGGTTTAATAACCTGACCTAGTGAGATATAAATGGAGGTTTAATACTCTGACCTAGTGAGATATACATGTAGGAGGTTTAAAATCCTGACCTAGTGAGATATACATGTAGGAGGTTTAATCCTGACCTAGTGAGATATACATGGAGGAGGTTTAATATCCTTACCTAGTGAGATATACATGGAGGAGGTTTAATATCCCGACATAGTGAGATATACATGGAGGAGGTTTAATATCCTGACCTAGTGAGATATACATGAAGGAGGTTTAATATCCTGACCTAGTGAGATATACATGGAGGTTTAATATCCTAACCTAGTGAGATATACATGGAGGTTTAATAACCTGACCTAGTGAGATATAAATGGAGGTTTAATACTCTGACCTAGTGAGATATACATGTAGGAGGTTTAATACCCTGACCTAGTGAGATATACATGGAGGAGGTTTAATATCCTGACCTAGTGAGATATACATGGAGGTTTAATAACCTGACCTAGTGAGATATACATGGAGGAGGTTTAATATCCTGACCTAGTGAGATATACATGGAGGAGGTTTAATACCCTGACCTAGTGAGATATACATGGAGGAGGTTTAATACCCTGACCTAGTGAGATATACATGGAGGAGGTTTAATATCCTGACCTAGTGAGATATACACGGAGGAGGTTTAATATCCTGACCTAGTGAGATATACATGGAGGAGGTTTAATATCCTGACCTAGTGAGATATACTTGGAGGAGGTTTAATACCCTGACCTAGTGAGATATACATGGAGGATGTTTAATATCCTGACCTAGTGAGAAATACATGGGGGAGGTTTAATATCCTGACCTAGTGAGATATACATGGAGGAGGTTTAATATCCTGACCTAGTGAGATATACATGGAGGAGGTTTAAAACCCTGACCTAGTGAGATATACATGGAGGAGGTTTAATATCCCGACATAGTGAGATATACATGGAGGAGGTTTAATATCCTGACCTAGTGAGATATACATGAAGGAGGTTTAATATCCTGACCTAGTGAGATATACATGGAGGTTTAATATCCTAACCTAGTGAGATATACATGGAGGTTTAATAACCTGACCTAGTGAGATATAAATGGAGGTTTAATACTCTGACCTAGTGAGATATACATGTAGGA
Source organism: Oncorhynchus masou masou (assembly GCF_036934945.1). Taxonomy (NCBI): domain Eukaryota; kingdom Metazoa; phylum Chordata; class Actinopteri; order Salmoniformes; family Salmonidae; genus Oncorhynchus; species Oncorhynchus masou. The sequence continues at coordinate 112,391,807 of NC_088235.1, forward strand.
GGTTTAATATCCTGACCTAGTGAGATATACATGTAGGAGGTTTAATCCTGACCTAGTGAGATATACATGGAGGAGGTTTAATATCCTTACCTAGTGAGATATACATGTAGGAGGTTTAATATCCTGACCTAGTGAGATATACATGGAGGAGGTTTAATATCCTAACCTAGTGAGATATACATGGAGGAGGTTTAATATCCTGACCTAGTGAGAAATACATGGAGGAGGTTTAATATCCTGACCTAGTGAGATATACATGGAGGAGGTTTAATAACCTGACCTAGTGAGAAATACATGGAGGAGGTTTAATATCCTGACCAAGTGAGATATACATGGAGGAGGTTTAATATCCTGACCTAGTGAGAAATACATGGAGGAGGTTTAATATCCTAACCTAGTGAGATATACATGGAGGAGGTTTAATATCCTGACCTAGTGAGAAATACATGGAGGAGGTTTAATATCCTGACCTAGTGAGATATACATGGAGGAGGTTTAATATCCTGACCTAGTGAGATGTACATGGAGGAGGTTTAATATCCTGACCTAGTGAGATATACATGGAGAAGGTTTAATATCCTGACCTAGTGAGATATACATGGAGGAGGTTTAATATCCTGACCTAGTGAGATATACATGGAGGAGGTTTAATATCTTGACCTAGTGAGATATACATGGAGGTTTAATATCCTGACCTAGTGAGATATACATGGAGGAGGTTTAATACCCTGACCTCGTGAGATATACATGGTGGAGGTTTAATACCCTGACCCAGTGAGATATACATGAAGGAGGTTTAATATCCTGACCTAGTGAGATATACATGGAGGAGGTTTAATAACCTGACCTAGTGAGATATACATGGAGGAGGTTTAATATCCTGACCTAGTGAGATAGACATGGTGGAGGTTTAATACCCTGACCAAGTGAGATATACATGGAGGAGGTTTAATTCCCTGACCTAGTGAGATATACATGGAGGAGGTTTAATATCCTGACCTAGTGAGATATACATGGAGGAGGTTTAATATCCTGACCTAGTGAGATATACATGGAGGAGGTTTAATATCCTGACCTAGTGAGATATACATGGAGGAGGTTTAATACCCTGACCTAGTGAGATATACATGGAGGAGGTTTAATATCCCGACATAGTGAGATATACATGGAGGAGGTTTAATATCCTGACCTAGTGAGATATACATGGAGGTTTAATATCCTGACCTAGTGAGATATACATGAAGGAGGTTTAATATCCTGACCTAGTGAGATGTACATGGAGGTTTAATATCCTAACCTAGTGAGATATACATGGAGGTTTAATAACCTGACCTAGTGAGATATAAATGGAGGTTTAATACTCTGACCTAGTGAGATATACATGGAGGAGGTTTAATATCCTGACCTAGTGAGATATACATGGAGGAGGTTTAATATCCTGACCTAGTGAGATATACATGGAGGAGTTTTAATATCCTTACCTAGTGAGATATACATGGAGGTTTAATATCCTGACCTAGTGAGATATACATGGAGGAGGTTTAATACCCTGACCTAGTGAGATATACATGGTGGAGGTTTAATACCCTGACCTAGTGAGATATACATGGAGGAGGTTTAATACCCTGACCTAGTGAGATATACATGGAGGAGGTTTAATATCCTGACCTAGTGAGATATACATGGAGGAGGTTTAACATCCTGACCTAGTGAGATATACACGGAGGAGGTTTAATATCCTGACCTAGTGAGATATACATGGAGGAGGTTTAATACCCTGACCTAGTGAGATATACATGGAGGAGTTTTAATATCCTTACCTAGTGAGATATACATGGAGGTTTAATACCCTGACCTAGTGAGATATACATGGAGGAGGTTTAATACCCTGACCTAGTGAGATATACATGGAGGTTTAATATCCTGACCTAGTGAGATATACATGGAGGTTTAATATCCTGACCTAGTGAGATATACATGGAGGTTTAATATCCTGACCTAGTGAGATATACATGGAGGTTTAATATCCTGACCTAGTGAGATATACATGGAGGAGGTTTAATACCCTGACCTCGTGAGATATACATGGTGGAGGTTTAATACCCTGACCTAGTGAGATATACATGGAGGAGGTTTAATATCCTGACCTAGTGAGATATACATGGATGAGTTTTAATATCTTGACCGAGTGACATATACATGGAGGAGGTTTAATATTCTGACCTAGTGAGATATACATGGAGGAGGTTTAATACCCTGACCTAGTGAGATATACATGGCAGAGGCTTAATCAAGCTCGTCGTCTTGATTACTTTCTTATGTCATTCTCTCTCTGGCACCAAAAAGTTAAAAAGTGTTGATAGGCGACAGAATGCCGTCGGATCATCACTTAATTTGTATATATATTATTCTTACATAGTTGGATTGGTTTTCCCAGCAGGACAATTCTCCATGCCACACAGCCAGGTCAATCAATGTGTGGATGGAGGACCACCAGGTCAAGACCCTGTCATGGCCAGCCCAATCTCCAGACCTGAACCCCATTGAAAACCTCTGGAATGTGATCAAGAGTAAGAAAGATGGTCACAAGCCATTTAACAAAGCCAAACTGCTTGAATTTTTGCACCGGGAGTGGCATAAAGTCACCCAAAATCAATGTGAAAGACTGGTGGAGAGCATGCCAGGACGTATGAAAGCTGTGATTGAAAATCAGGGTTGTTCCACCAAATATTGATTTCTGAACTCTTCCTAAGTTAAAACATTAGTATTGTGTTGTTTAAACATGAATATGAACTTATCTTCTTTCCATTATTCGAGGTCTGACAGCAATGCATCTTTTTTTGTTTGTTATTTTGACCAGTTGTCATTTTCTTCAAATAAGTGACAATATTTATTATTTGGAGTTTGGGAGAAATGTTGTCAGTAGTTTATAGAATAGAACAAAAATGTTAATTTTACGCAAATAAATATATAAATAGTAAAACCAGAGAAATTGATAATTTTGCTGTGGTCCCTTAATGTTTTCCAGAGCTGTATATATTTACCTAAAACATATAGTGGGGATTGGAAACGATGCAGATAATTACATTGACGGAAGCAACAATCTATCCGCAATATTAAAGCTGATCCACCCGCCATTTTGTTTGTTTTTTATAATAAAATAATAAAAATAACTGGGAAAGACAAATGAATTGGTAGATGGTGTCTGTGAACAATGAGCTTCTCATTATTGTCATTTAATATACCCTTGTAGACCAGGATCCATCTTCCCAAAGGAACATTGTGAGAGTAGCCTGAGTCACCCCTAGCCAGACCTCATCCTTGATGAACTCATCCTTGATGAACTCATCCTTGATGAAAATGTATAGCACTGTTCTTAATAGTAAGACCTTGAGTCTTTTGTCTCTATGAAGCCATGCAGCGAAATGAAAGGCTTTTGAGAGGGGGGGTTGATCATCATCCACTTCATTTCTGTCTCCTCTGCCCCCTCTCTTCGCCTCAGCCTGGAATGAAAGGACTTTAATTGACTTCAGGGGCCAAATCTGGTGATGGTCTTCTGGCTCGCATCCACGGAAGCCTCAAGCAAAGATCTGAACGCCCTCTTCTTATTTACAGTTGATTGATCAAATGTTACAACTTCTGAGAAAGCCATGTTGACAAGGTTAGGAGGTGGAACTTGTCAAGGAAGCGGGTGGAAGTCGAGGTGAACAACAGGTGATCTCAACAGTCTACCTCTGCTCCCTGTGTGAGCCCCAACATCCTAACTCTGCTCCCTACCTCTGCTCCCTGTGGGTTCCAACAGTCTACCTCTGCTCCCTGTGTGAGTCCCAACATCCTACCTCTGCTCCCTACCTCTGCTCCCTGTGGGTTCCAACATCCTACCTCTGCTCCCTGTGTGAGTCCCAACATCCTACCTCTGCTCCCTGTGGGTTCCAACATCCTACCTCTGCTCCCTTTGTGAGTCCCAACATCCTACCTCTGCTCCCTGTGAGTCCCAACATCTTACCTCTGCTCCCTACCTCTGCTCCCTGTGAGTTCCAACATCCTACATCTACTCCCTGTGTGAGTCCCAACAGTCTACCTCTGCTCCCTGTGTGAGCCCCAACATCCTAACTCTGCTCCCTGTGTGAGCCCCAACATCCTAACTCTGCTCCCTGTGTGAGTCCCAACATCCTACCTCTGCTCCCTGTGTGAGTCCCAACATCCTACCTCTGCTCCCTGTGTGAGTCCCAACATCCTACCTCTGCTCCCTGTGTGAGTCCCAACGTCCTACCTCTGCTCCCTGTGTGAGTCCCAACATCCTACCTCTGCTCCCTGTGTAAGTCCCAACATCCTACCTCTGCTCCCTGTGTGAGTCCCAACATCCTACCTCTGCTCCCTGTGTGAGTCCCAACATCCTACCTCTGCTCCCTGTGTGAGTCCCAACGTCCTACCTCTGCTCCCTGTGTGAGTCCCAACATCCTACCTCTGCTCCCTGTGTGAGTCCCAACATCCTACCTCTGCTCCCTGTGTGAGTCCCAACATCCTACCTCTGCTCCCTGTGTGAGTCCCAACGTCCTACCTCTGCTTCATACAGTATGTGAGTCAGGTATGTCTCTGTTACTATGGAGGGTAAGTGGCTGTCCAGGTGACATCGTTCCACATGAAAACACAAGCAGTAGGCATGCACCGTACCACTTTAATGGGAAAATTCAAATATTTTCCAATCCTTGTGCAGACGGTCATAACATTGTCACACCACAGTGCAGTATTAACTGACGGTTGGCGATAACAGGGTCTGAGTCCAGCAACAAATCCCACCCGCGTTCACTCAGCGTGGCCCAGAGAGCAGCTCTCTCTGTCTCTCTCTCTCTCTCTCTCTCTCTCTCTCTCTCTCTCTCTCTCTCTCTCTCTCTCTCTCTCTCTCTCTCTCTCTCTCTCTCTCTCTCTCTCTCTCTCTCTCTCTCTCTCTCTCTCTCTCTCTCTCTCTCTCTCTCTCTCTCTCTCTCTCTCTCTCTCTCTCTCTCTCTCTCTCTGTCGTATCAGCCTAGACAGGGGCAGACATGGACTTACAGCATCAGAAACTTAATGAGCACTTGGCGCCACTTAACACCGAGTGCTACCAGATATGACGTTTAATATCTCTTCCTGCTAGTCAGGACTCCTTGCCATAATACTGTCATTTCAGTTCTGTAATCCCATCTATTAGTGTGAGGTTTGAGGTTAACGCAGAGGCAAAGGCATGTAACACTATAGCCTTTTAATATCTCCCCTAGTACTGCATTAGGCTATAGTCTAGCTGGTCCCCTCAGCTGGGGTTGGTGTCCCACTGCATTAGGCTATAGTCTAGCTGGTCCCCTCAGCTGGGATTGGTGTTCCACTGCATTAGGCTATAGTCTAGCTGGTCCCCTCAGCTGGGGTTGGTGTCCCACTGCATTAGGCTATAGTCTAGCTGGTCCCCTCAGCTGGGATTGGTGTTCCACTGCATTAGGCTATAGTCTAGCTGGTCCCCTCAGCTGGGGTTGGTGTCCCACTGCATTAGGCTATAGTCTAGCTGGTCCCCTCAGCTGGGGTTGGTGTCCCACTGCATTAGGTTAAAGTCTAACTAGTCCTCTCAGCTGGGGTTGGTGTCCCTATGCATTAGGTTAAAGTCTAACTTGTCCTCTCAGCTGGGGTTGGTGTCCCACTGCATTAGGTTAAAGTCTAACTAGTCCTCTCAGCTGGGGTTGGTGTCCCACTGCATTAGGTTAAAGTCTAACTAGTCCTCTCAGCTGGGGTTGGTGTCCCACTGCATTAGGTTAAAGTCTAACTTGTCCTCTCAGCTGGGGTTGGTGTCCCACTGCATTAGGTTAAAGTCTAACTAGTCCTCTCAGCTGGGGTTGGTGTCCCACTGCATTAGGCTATAGTCTAACTAGTCCTCTCAGCTGGGGTTGGTGTCGCACTGCATTAGGCTATAGTCTAACTAGTCCTCTCAGCTGGGGTTGGTGTCCCACTGCATTAGGTTAAAGTCTAACTTGTCCTCTCAGCTGGGGTTGGTGTCCCACTGCATTAGGTTAAAGTCTAACTAGTCCTCTCAGCTGGGGTTGGTGTCCCACTGCATTAGGTTAAAGTCTAACTAGTCCTCTCAGCTGGGATTGGTGCCCCACTGCATTAGGTTAAAGTCTAACTTGTCCTCTCAGCTGGGGTTGGTGTCCCACTGCATTAGGTTAAAGTCTAACTTGTCCTCTCAGCTGGGGTTGGTGTCCCACTGCATTAGGCTATAGTCTAGCTGGTCCCCTCAGCTAGGTTTGGTGTCCCACTGCATTAGGCTATAGTCTAGCTGGTCCCCTCAGCTGGGGTTGGTGTCCCACTGCATTAGGCTATAGTCTAGCTGGTCCCCTCAGCTGGGGTTGGTGTCCCACTGCATTAGGCTATAGTCTAGCTGGTCCTCTCAGCTGGGGTTGGTGACACAGCAACGGTGGATACATGGAATAGCCAACAGCCATAGAACTAGCCACATGTAAATGTCCAAATGTGATAGATTTCCAACTTTTTACAGTTATTGATCATAATATTATTAGGAAACTCTAGTTTAGAGCGCAAATTATGTTTGAGAGCATTGTTTAAATCTGTGAATGGTTATAAAGGAGTGAGAAATAGATGTCATTGTTGCAGAAGTTTGTGAGCGGGCAACATACAAGTCCACTATTATCCTAAATTGACATGTTGAATAATGTTTTTGCCATCTAAAATGATTTTTATATTGCTTTAATTTCCCTAATGTGGACAGTTTGTGTCACTACTTTACACAAGCTTGCATTTTCATGTCCTTTTGACTTCAGATTGGTGGCGTTAGTATAAAAGTTTATAGTTAATCAAGATGAAATAAGATCCATTGTTTAAAACAGATCAATATCTATGGTTTCATACCGTTGATTTCGTTACACGCTGGTGTGCGCAGGACTTAGAACGCAGAGTTAATTTGACGAACTCTAAACGGCATTAGAACGTTTCGGCTGGTCTCTCTTTAGAAGTCGATAGCCACACACCAATTACATGAATTTGACAGTCAAACTAACACTTGATAAATAGCAGACAACCGTTGTCACTGTTGATAGCCTATGTCGCGTCGTGATTCGTTAAAGTTAACAGAAAAAGTGGTTTGATACAATTTCCGTGATGGAAGCCTCCCGAAATCAACGTCAAACATTCCAAAATATAGATATAAGCCTTCTACAAGTTCTCATCTAACCAATCATGTATAGCTTATTCCAAGTGTGTGCGTGGCCTTTGAATAGTGTCAGTATAAACCGCACTACACATATCAAATCAAATGTATTTATATAACCCTTCGTACATCAAGCAATGCAGGTGCACCTCTTCTGTATTGTGGATTTCAGCTTGATTTCAATGGAAAAGATTTAACAAAGAAAGTGTTGCATGACACTTACCAACTTGAATCAAAAATCCACCACTTCGAAAATGTAGCTAGTTGTCTTCTATAAAGCAGAAGGGTAGCCTAGTGGTTAGAGCATTGGACTAGTAACCGGAAGGTTGCAAGTTCAAACCCCCAAGCTGACAAGGTACAAAGCTGTCGTTCTGCCCCTGAACAGGCAGTTAACCCACTGTTCCCAGGCAGTCATTGAAAATAAGAATTTGTTCTTAACTGACTTGCCTGGTTAAATAAAACGTGTCCTCTTGATCAGTGATGTACACATTATTCCCTATGGTTTTGGGAAGCTGTGTTAGTTTTAACAGGACGTGCAACCTCATCTCCCCTCTTGATTTCAACATGATAATCAATATGAGTGATTGACAAAACAGTGTGTTTCTGTTTTTGGTGACCCCCCCATATCACAATGTAGCTGACTGTGTTCTGAAGGTTGTCCTCTAACCAGTGATTAAAACGATTTCCAGTTTCCATGTGGTTTTTGAGTTGTGGTAGTTTCAACAGCACATAGCCCCCCATAATCGATGACTGATGTATAGCCACTTGTCAAAGCAATAGGGGTTTTGGTGCAAGGTGCTTTAAAAAACACAAGTAATATGATTCCTATACTATGTATGTGTAGATAGTAAATTGTATGTTTAAGGTTTCAACATATCACAAACTGTTTCTGCATATTGGTTATTGATTTGGACACTTTTAAAATGGTGTTTTGACATTAGGCTATTTATCAACATGTCTTGTCAACAGGAAGTAGCGACCTCATAATTTTCAACTTAGGTTTTAGGAATATAAATCATTAATTTCCAATGGTATTATACGTAATCAGGTTGTTGTTTTTTTAACCGCTAAATGAGTCCAAAAGTGTGCTGTGATTGATTTGATGGTTTGATGATACACCAGATATCACCAAAACATTTTCAACGGTTTCTAACAAAATGGAAGACCTATATGATGAGTAGACATGGACAAACATGATGCATAGCCAGGTTTTCTTTTAATAAACCCCCTTCTACTCTGCCATCCATATTATTTCAGAACAGAACGAGTAGTTCTGTGTCTTCATTTTGCATAAGCCTTTCCTACAAAAAATAAGATGCATTAAATCTCAAGTCATACTTTGTGAATACATTGGTAATCATTTGTGTGTTCCTTCAAACACAGAAAAATGACATGTAACTACAAAATAAAATATAGTTTACCAGAAAACTAAAAGATCTGTAACCAGAAAACTAAAGATATTTAACCAGAAAACTAAAGATATTTAACCAGAAAACTAAAGATATTTAACCAGAAAACATATTAAACACCCATTTACTAAATTGCCCTAAATCTTAATACCTTCCCCCAAAAAAATATTAAAAAATGTCTTTCCCCAAGGTGCATCTACACCTCTCAAACTGCTTTTCTTTTAAACAACGTCTGTTTTAGACTTTAATGGTTTTTGAGGGATGAATCATCCTTCCTCTTTTGGCCCTGACACACAACCAGCAGCTCTGCCTCTCTCTCTCTCTGCCTCTCTCGTCTCCAGCACGCCTCTAATGCGTCCTAATCCCGGCTGAAGACAGTCGCGGGCTGTGTGTAAGAAATATCTCTCAGCTTTTTCTGCCCCAGTTCATTATTTCTCTTTCTTGTCACTTAGTGTGATAGGTTGGACAGAGGCAGATGAGCAGTGAAGACACAGTCACAAGGCCTTCATCTAGTCTTTAATGCGTGACTTCAGAGATGTCATTTATCTTGTGACTGCAGCAGGCGTCCACAAAACTTTATCTCTAATCATATATTGATGGATTAAAGGGGTCAGGCAGGAGACCAGCCAAGGAAAAATTGCTTATTGACATCAAAATACAGTGCCCCAAAACCTGATAAACATAGGGACAGGAGACAGGAAGTCAGAGAACGAGAGAGAGGGAGAAGAGACGAGCGGAGGGGGGGGATGAGTTGGGCCATTGTGAATGTTTGCACCCGGTAATTTCCTTCCTTCACAAGAGCCTCTGGTGGTCTGAGCCCTCGGCTTGATAAAAAAAAACAGCTCTTCTGCTTTGCGAGCTAGGCACTGTGCAGTTTACTGCTAGGTGGTGGCTTCCTTCCACGTTTATCTTGACATACACACACAACCACACACAACTGCACCTTATTAATCACACTTAAGTACCGTGTGAGACTGGAACACTCGTGTGTGGGGGGGAGGCCTGAACGTGAGCTATTATCCAGAAGCACTGCGGTATAAACTTGGTAGACCTACCGCCGGTCGTCCTTTTCATTTGCTTCCTCCCACAGCCAAGAGTCAGGTACAATGTGAAGTACAATATAAGTGGAGGCTCATAAAATAAAGAGTTTTTCCGTCAGCATGATTTCCGGAGGGCTATGGAGAGACTAATATATATATATATATATATATATATATATATATATATATATATATATATATGAACCAGTAATGAGGCATAATCATATATAGACAACACAGCATTTGTGGTTATAGAAAATAAGCAATCATGATAAGTGGTACCCAAGACGCTGGCATATATCCAGTGTCTGGTTTCATCCAAATAAAGGACGTAACAACTAAGTAGTGGTGAAAAGCTGGACCGGTACTCAAAGGAATGTCCCTGAAACAACTTCCCTCATTTATCAAACTATATTTGGTTAATATGTTAGTAACAACTTCAACATGGTGTCAAGATAGACAAACTATTGAGATAGACAAATGTGTAATCAATAGCTCTATATACATGATATTATTTGTACACCTCATAGACCTAAATATTGAAAGAAATATAATGACAATCTGTCACAGGGCATATTAGTCCAGACATTTGAAACCTGTAAATATATATATTTTTTCTTCTTTTTTTTTGTACCAGCAAAATGCATTTGTAGAAAATCTGGTTTGGGATTCTTAGCTAGACCAAAATGCACCTTACTGAATTTACACAATCCATGCAACTATGGCCCAACTCCAAACTACATTTAGGGTAAACTGCTGCGGTCTTATAAGAAAAGCATGTAGTTAGCGACATCTGGCATTTTGAATCAGGGATTCTTAAACAGAATATTACCAAGTGGACTTCGAAGGCCATTTTCAATAATGCTTTCTGAGACACTTTCTCTGAGAAACTCTTTAATTACGGAGATTCCTTTGCTCATGATGGATTTTGATAAATCGGTGTTTATGATATCTAGGAATTGCAAGGGTGTTTTTTCTCTCTCTCTTCATCCTTCATCTTTCTCTACTCCTCGCGTGAAAAACGTGTTTGGAGTCTGTAGCAAGCAGCAGTTCCAATCCCAAATAGTGTCAATTCTAACCCTCCACACACTCTGCCAGTCCAGGAAAATTAATACACTTTACTATTACAAGATAAAGCTAGGGGACATATTACACCAGGCATATCTGCAAGCCTATAATACCAGAGTCAGCATTCAATAAAAGACATTTGCAACCAGGCGTTTCTCTCTACAACACTTGCAAAAGATTTAAAAGCTGCTAAATTAGGTGCGGCTGGCGAGCGAAAGGTGCCTGGTAAGCAGGGCGATGCTTACTTAAAATGACAGAGTTGTTTATGAGGGGGGAGCCTCTCTCGCTCCGAGGTGGAGCGCTGCTGGGACAGTTTATGATCCACACACTGGGTTATTTAGCCTCAAACACTGTGCATAATGTTGCCTGACAATCAGCGCACATAACTCACAGCCTTCTTTAAGTGATCTCCCACTTCATAACACCGCCTGCTGAATGCTGATTTCCCTTCTGATCAGAACATTTATCTGATGTTCCAACGGCTGTTAGGCTTGGTTGATTTCTGCTCTATCCATTTATTTTCGATGTGGTTCAAAGAGCAAACGCTTCTAATTTGTACTCTCATCTGAGAGGTGAACGGAGCATGTTGGAGGTGCGGGAACTGTTGCAGTCCAAACTGTTTAACGATACGCTGAGTGTGAACAAGAACGGAAATTTATTCGCAATAATATTTTCTCATATTATTGCAGGGCTTCTTTTACGACCCGCATAACTAACCCATGGAGCGATTCAAAATGTAATCCAGCCCCGGTGTGTAGCTATATACAGTATCAGCCATTATACTAGGACCTGTCTAAAAATAAAAACAATAATAATGAAGGAAGCGATAGTAGTCAAGAGAAAACCTTCAGTCTCCCTGTGACGGTTTTGTATCTCATGACTGGCCTGAAGTAGGACACTACATCCAATATGATATGTCCTACAGTACAGGTAGGCTACGTCCTAAAAACGAGTCTAAAGATCAGTATAATTCAATCAGTGATTTAAAAAAAAAGTGCATTAATTGTTCAACAACACACACAATTAATAGTATTTAAGTGTATTTCTTGTAAAGAAAAAAGTAAGAGCAGTTGCCCATTTTTTCAAATGTGGCATATCAAATGAAGCTATTATCTGAGGTAAGTTTCTAATGACTATTCAGATGATCCATTAGCACTGACAGACAACAGGAAACTAGGATTTCAGATTATCTATTAGTATTGACAGACAACAGGAAACTAGGATTTCAGATTATCTATTAGTATTGACAGACAACAGGAAACAGGGATTTCATATGATCCATTAATATTGACAGGAAACAGGATGAATCAGTGTCACCTGAAGGACAACCATGCTGCGTCCCAAATGGTGCCCTATTCCCATAGGGTTCTGGTCTAAAGTAGTGCACTATATAGGGAATAGGGTGCCATTTGGGAAGCAAACAGGTCTCATCAGAGACCCAGCTCTCTGGAAAAAACACTTTAGGGGTGATAAAGCAGGTTTTACAGCCAAACTAAAAGCAGCTGGTGAGGCTGGGCCCTGCTGTGACAACAACATGGTTTATCACATTCAAATATAGTGCACTACATTTGACCCGAGCCCTATGGATCCTGGTCTAAAGTAGTGCACTATATAGGGAATAAGGTGCCATTGGGGAATGCAGACTGGGACACCTTAATATTCCAGCACCATCACCATCCAACAGCAGAAACCTGAGGCTGTGTTTTACCACGTTGAGGACATTTTTATCACAGAGAGACATTTACATCAAGGGAAGAATAACAAAACAACAAAGTCGATCTGAAATAAACACTCAGGATCCATCCCCAAAAAATATTTTTTAAAATAAACATTTCCTTCAATACAAACGGTGTTCTTTATTTGGTTCCTAAACAGAGTGCTTCACGCCCTGGCCGAGCCCCGCCAGCGGGGTTGCCATAGTGTAATCTACCTCACGGCCTTGGTAGCTATATTAATTCCATTTCCATATTCAGTGGCTGGGGCAACGTTCCAAATCGTACGCTACTCTCTAAATAGTGCACTCCTTTTGACCAGAACTCATAGGGTAAGTAGTGCACTATATAGGGAATAGTGTACCATTTAAGATACAACCAGGGCAGTGGGTAGGGGGAGGGCTGAGCCAGGGGGTGCCCACCAGGCACTAGGCTAGGCAGCTCCACAACCTGGGAATACCCCAGAGCCCGCGCTAGCCCCCAACGCTACATAATTCCAGCCAGCCTCATTATTTAGTATGTCACCACTATTTTACATGTTAAAGCCCCTTCCGTCGGCCATCTAATTTATTACTGGAATATCAAACGGGCCAGGCTGGAATGGGGTCAACTGAATTCACGAGGAATACATATAGGTACAGTCAGTCAAGTCAAGGTGAAAACCTGTTTCAACAAGATGCATTTCTAAGGCATTTTACTGGAATAACCATGTCCTGAGAACAAATAACAGTGGGTATAGGTTGATCTGAATAGCAATTACCTATACAGTACAATATAATATTACTTTTCTTTTATTCAGATCTTTTACATATTATTGTGTTAGTATAGCTACTTTAATCTTTACATCCATATAAAAGAAAAGTCCGGTTCTTTAATCTTTACGTCCATATAAAAGAAAAGTCAGGTTCTTTAGTCTTTACGTCCATATAAAAGAAAAGTCAGGTTCTTTAGTCTTTACGTCCATATAAAAGAAAAGTCAGGTTCTTTAATCTTTACGTCCATATAAAAGAAAAGTCAGGTTCTTTCATCTTTACGTCCATATAAAAGAAAAGTCAGGTTCTTTAATCTTTACGTCCATATAAAAGAAAAGTCAGGTTCTTTAATCTTTACGTCCATATAAAAGAAAAGTCAGGTTCTTTCATCTTTACGTCCATATAAAAGAAAAGTCAGGTTCTTTCATCTTTACGTCCATATAAAAGAAAAGTCAGGTTCTTTAATCTTTACGTCCATATAAAAGAAAAGTCAGGTTCTTTAATCTTTACGTCCATATAAAAGAAAAGTCAGGTTCTTTAATCTTTACGTCTATATAAAAGAAAAGTCAGGTTCTTTAATCTTTACGTCCATATAAAAGAGAAGTCCAGTTCTTTAATCTTTACGTCCATATAAAAGAAAAGTCAGGTTCTTTAATCTTTACGTCCATATAAAAGAAAAGTCAGGTTCTCCTCCAGTAGAGGAAAAAAGAACAGTGTGGTTGTTGGGTGTTGAATTGGCTTTGATAACATTTAGCTGTAACTATTTCTCGACAGTAACAATAAGACCAACAACAGCAGCAGTGTTAATCTGTCAGTGTCACTTCTTGGTGACAGTGATTAGAGCCTAATCTAGTTTTGTTTGAGAGTTTAATATCTATAGCTATGAATTAGACATTTGATCCACATATGACATCTGATCTGACATTGGTCATTTTGTGTGTGGGAGGGGGGAGAGGGGTTGGTGAATTAGTTTCTACCTATTTTTATGGTGATAATCTTATAATTGAATCATAGACCCGGCCTGTCTTTAGCAAGAAGGCCATTTGAATGTCAGCAGGTTTGTGACTATGCTTAAGTATTGGTTTAGTCACTCACTGAAGGAAAAAGCAAGATCTAACAAGTCAACACGAGAGCTTTGAAATGAATGTATGGTAAGTTATTAATTCACATAGCTTCCACTCTGGGTATAAATCATTCATATCTCTAAATGTCAGATAATTCCTTTAGATAAATAACTGACCCTGGCAGCCTGATAATGCACTCCAAGGTGACACAGCACTGTGTGAAATCTTCACTAAGAACACAATGGAAATGATCTGTTTATTGTTTATTGTCTTGAGTCGACTTGGAGACCGACTGCTAAAATCCTCTATAATCTTGAAAAACACATGCTTTTCACAAAAACCTGAGGAGTCAAGAAGCACAGCATGTTGTGCAGTCGGGAACATTACTGTCACTGTGCCTCATTACTACAGTACCACCATACAATCCCCCACAAAAACACCCCAGAACCAGACAGAATGGAAGGAGGGAGAGGGAGAAAGAGAAAGGGACGCAGAGAGAAAGAGGAGGTGAAGAAGAAAGGGATGGAGAGAGAGAGGAGGAGAAGGAAAAAGGGATGGAGAGAGAGAGGAGGAGAAAGAGAAAGAGATGAGAGAGAAGGAGAAAGGATAGAGAGAGAGGAGAATAAATAAAAAAGGAAGGGGTGAGCGAGCGAGGAGGAGAAGGAGAAAGGCCATATGTCAGGGCGCTGCAGGAAGAGGATTGCTAAGCGGTGTGAACATTTAAAAAAAGAAAAAATAGATGTTTTGTGGCTGAAACATCTTGCTTACAGCAGCAGGGTATGATCCAAGCATTATGTGTAAATACAGCCGTAGTCCTGGACCCCCCCTCTCACCAAGCGCGCGCACGCATGCACACACACACACACCAGCATCTCCCAAATGCACCCTCTCTCCTCCCTCCCCTCCCACCCTTCCCCATCTTCTTCTACAGAAGTAAATTATCAAAACTGTGTTTGAAAGTGAATGAAGGGTGACTCGCTCTCTCTTCTCTTCTTCTCTCTCTCTCTCTCTCTCTCTCTCTCTCTCTCTCTCTCTCTCTCTCTCTCTCTCTCTCTATCTCTTCCTCTCTCTCTCTCCTCTCTCTCCCTCTCTCTCTCTCTCGCTCTCTCTCTCTCTCTCTCAATCTCTCTCTCTCTTTCTTTCTCTCTCTCTCTCTTCCTCTCTCCCTCTCTCTCCTTCTCGCTTTGACATCTCTGTTTTTTTCCTTACTTGCCACCGTTTCTGGGCTAGGTGATAACTGCCGGTAATAGGATTAACATTGATTTCTTTTTGCAAGAACAGAGATGTGCCAGTTCCTGCTATTTATTGAACTGCCAGCTTTGAACTGTGAAAACTGACTGTAGGAAAAGACCTAATGCAGCATTTTAAAGGAAAGAAAAGCTTCTGTGCAATTCTTTCTTTCTCTTGTTTTGTTATTCCTGCCTTCTCTGTCTCCTTTGCTTTGTTGTTGTTGTTGTTGTTGTTGTTGTTGTTGCCCCGGATAAAAGGGAGAATGGGGTGACTGTGTTCTAAACCCTGGTAATGATTATTTATGGACATTGTTTCCTTACCCCTTATATCCAGTGGAATGTATGATGACGATTCCACCTGGACTCTGTTGTTGTGTTTCACCTTGAAAGGAGAGATCCCATAAAACAGCTTTAAACATGACTAACTTTTTCTTTTTAATACGTTTGATGTGAGCCACTGGTACACAAATAACCTCTATTGAAACACTTCAAGTTATATACCAGGGCGGGCTGCCTAAGTGTTTTTTGTTTTTTTTGTTGCTGCCTATGTCCCAAACAGTAAAATAGTATTTATATATATATTTTTTACCTTTATTTAACCAGGCAAGTCAGTTAACAACACATTCTTATTTTCAATGACGGCCTGGGAACAGTGGGTTAACAGCCCGTTCAGGGGGAGAACGACAGATTTGTACCTTGTCAGCTTGGGGGTTTGAACTCACAACCTTGCGGTTACTAGTCCAACGCTCTAACCACTAGGCTACCCAAAGAATGTCGAAAAGATAATGGACCTATATTATTATTTTATAAAATAATCTTTAAGAACTAACAATCACCAAAATAAAATCTCGACAGTCAGGGAGAAAAAAAAAATTTAAATCTAAAAATGATGCATTCAGGAGCATTTTCTTCATGACATCGGGCCCTCATTGATTTTGTTATCATGTTTGAGTCATGCAGACAGCGTAAAGCCATGACAAAAGGTGTTGAACTACAGGAAATTACATTTAAAACAGCAACAGAGAAATCACTAAGACTAACAGGAGGGCCTGTACACATTTTGGTCGGCAACCGCACCGTTTTGGCCAAGCCCCCTGTCACGCCCACCACGTAATACTTATTTTGATCCATGAAAAGCCCTGTCTACATATCAAATGAAGACAATACATAGAAGGTAGGGAGTGCTTTCTCTTATGGATGTCTCTTTCACAGTAGAAGAACTCAATAAACGTTAGTGTTTCATTGGCTAAAACCGTTGGCTCATAAGAGTAGTACATCAGCCTCTGGTAACCCTTTGAGGCTATGGAATCATCAAACATGTATTCAACTAGACTCAGCCATTAGATTAGTGTACTCACCTACACTCACCTACACTCATCCATTAGATTAGTGAATTCAACTAGACTCATCCATTATATCAGTATACTCAACTAGACGCATCCATTAGATCAGTCTATTCAACTAGACTCATCAATTTGATCAGTGTATTGAACTAGACCGCTCATCCATTAGATCAGTGTATTCAACTACACTCATCCATTAGATCAGTATATTCAACTAGACTCATCCATTAGATCAGTGTATTTAACTAGACCGCTCATCCATTAGATCAGTGTATTCAACTAGACTCATCCATTAGATCAGTGTATTTAACTAGACCACTCATCCATTAGATCAGTGTATTCAACTAGACTCATCCATTTAATCAGTGTATTCAACTAGGCCACTCATCCATTAGATCAGTCAATTAAACTAGACTCATCAATTAGATCAGTGTATTCAACTAGACCGCTCATCCATTAGATCTGTGTATTCAACTAGACTCATCCATTTTTATTTTATTTATTTTTTTACCTTAATTTTACTAGGCAAGTCAGTTAAGAACAAATTCAACTAGACTCATCTATTAGATCAGTGTATTCAACTAGACTCATCCATTAGATCAGTGTATTCAACTAGATCGCTCATCCATTAGATGATTGTATTCAACTAGACCGCTCATCCATTAGATCAGTGTATTCAACTAGACTCATCCATTAGTTCAGTGTATTCAACTAGACTCATCCATTAGATCAGTGTATTCAACTAGACTCATCCATTAGATCAGTGTATTTAACTCGACCGCTCATCCATTAGATCAGTGTATTCAACTAGACTACTCATCCATTAGATCAGTGTATTTAACTCGACCGCTCATCCATTAGATCAGTGTATTCAACTAGACTACTCATCCATTAGATCAGTGTATTTAACTAGACTCATCCATTAGATCAGTGAATTCAACTAGACTCATCCATTAGATCAGTGTATTCAACTAGACTCATCCATTAGATCAGTGTATTCAACTAGACTCATCCATTAGATCAGTGTATTCAACTAGACCGCTCATCCATTAGATCAGTGTATTTAACTCGACCGCTCATCCATTAGATCAGTGTATTTAACTAGACCACTCATCCATTAGATCAGTGTATTCAACTAGACTCATCCATTAGATCAGTGTATTCAACTAGACTCATCCATTAGATCAGTGTATTCAACTAGGCCGCTCATCCATTAGATCAGTGTATTCAACTAGACCGCTCATCCATTAGATCAGTCTATTCAACTAGACCGCTCATCCATTAAATCAGTGTATTCAACTAAACTCATCCATTAGATCAGTGTATTCAACTAGACTCATCCAATAGATCAGTGTATTCAACTAGACTCATCCATTAGATCAGTGGATTCAACTAGACTCATCAATTAGATCAGTGTATTCAACTAGACCGCTCATCCATTAGATCAGTGTATTCAACTAGACCACTCATCCATTAGGTCAGTGTATTCAACTAGACTAATTTAATAGATCAGTGTATTTAACTAGACTCATCCATTAGATCAGTGAATTCAACTAGGCCGCTCATCCATTAGATCAGTGTATTCAACTAGACTCATCCATTTAATCAGTGTATTCAACTAGGCCGCTCATCCATTAGATCAGTGTATTCAACTAGGCCGCTCATCCATTAGATCAGTGTATTCAACTAGACTCATCCATTTAATCAGTGTATTCAACTAGGCCGCTCATCCATTAGATCAGTGTATTCAACTAGGCCGCTCATTCATTAGATCAGTGTATTCAACTAGGCCGCTCATCCATTAGATCAGTGTATTCAACTAGGCCGCTCATCCATTAGATCAGTCTATTCAACTAGACTCATCAATTAGATCAGTGTATTCAACTATACTCATTCATTAGATCAGTGTATTCAACTAGACTCATCCATTAGATCAGTGGATTCAACTAGACTCATCTATTAGATCAGTGTATTCAACTAGACCACTCATCCATTAGATCAGTGTTTTCAACTAGGCCGCTCATCCATTAGGTCAGTGTATTCAACTAGACTCATCCATTTAATCAGTTTATTCAACTAGGCCGCTCATCCATTAGATCAGTGTATTCAACTAGACCGCTCATCCATTAGATCAGTGTATTCAACTAGACCGCTAATCCATTAGATCAGTGTATTCAACTAGACCACTCATCCATTAGATCAGTGTATTCAACTAGACCGCTCATCTATTAGATCAGTGTATTCAACTAGACTCATCCATTAGATCAGTGTATTCAACTAGACTCATCCATTAGATCAGTGTATTCAACTAGACTCATCCATTAGATCAGTGTATTCAACTAGGCCGCTCATCCATTAGATCAGGGTATTCAACTAGACTCATCCATTTAATCAGTGTATTCAACTAGGCGGCTCATCCATTAGATCAGGGTATTCAACTAGACTCATCCATTAGATCAGTGTATTCAACTAGACCGCGCATCCATTAAATCAGTGTATTCAACTAGACTCATCCATTAGATCAGTGGATTCAACTAGACTCATCAATTAGATCAGTGTATTCAACTAGACCGCTCATCCATTAGATCAGTGTATTCAACTAGACCACTCATCCATTAGATCAGTGTATTCAACTAGACTAATTTAATAGATCAGTGTATTCAACTAGACTCATCCATTAGATCAGTGAATTCAACTAGGCCGCTCATCCATTAGATCAGTGTATTCAACTAGACTCATCCATTTAATCAGTGTATTCAACTAGGCCGCTCATCCATTAGATCAGTGTATTCAACTAGGCCGCTCATCCATTACATCAGTGTATTCAACTAGACCCATCCATTTAATCAGTGTATTCAACAAGGCCACTCATCCATTAGATCAGTGTATTCAACTAGGCCGCTCATCCATTAGATCAGTGTATTCAACTAGACCACTCATCCATTAGATCAGTGTATTCAACTAGACTAATTTAATAGATCAGTGTATTCAACTAGACTCATCCATTAGATCAGTGAATTCAACTAGGCCGCTCATCCATTAGATCAGTGTATTCAACTAGACTCATCCATTTAATCAGTGTATTCAACTAGGCCGCTCATCCATTAGATCAGTGTATTCAACTAGGCCGCTCATCCATTAGATCAGTGTATTCAACTAGACTCATCCATTTAATCAGTGTATTCAACTAGGCCGCTCATCCATTAGATCAGTGTATTCAACTAGGCCGCTCATTCATTAGATCAGTGTATTCAACTAGGCCGCTCATCCATTAGATCAGTGTATTCAACTAGGCCGCTCATCCATTAGATCAGTCTATTCAACTAGACTCATCAATTAGATCAGTGTATTCAACGATACTCATTCATTAGATCAGTGTATTCAACTAGACTCATCCATTCGATCAGTGGATTCAACTAGACTCATCTATTAGATCATTGTATTCAACTAGACCACTCATCCATTAGATCAGTGTTTTCAACTAGGCCGCTCATCCATTAGGTCAGTGTATTCAACTAGACTCATCCATTTAATCAGTTTATTCAACTAGGCCGCTCATCCATTAGATCAGTGTATTCAACTAGGCCGCTCATCCATTAGATCAGTCTATTCAACTAGACTCATCAATTAGATCAGTGTATTCAACTATACTCATTCATTAGATCAGTGTATTCAACTAGACTCATCCATTAGATCAGTGGATTCAACTAGACTCATCTATTAGATCAGTGTATTCAACTAGACCACTCATCCATTAGATCAGTGTTTTCAACTAGGCCGCTCATCCATTAGGTCAGTGTATTCAACTAGACTCATCCATTTAATCAGTTTATTCAACTAGGCCGCTCATCCATTAGATCAGTGTATTCAACTAGACCGCTCATCCATTAGATCAGTGTATTCAACTAGACCGCTAATCCATTAGATCAGTGTATTCAACTAGACCACTCATCCATTAGATCAGTGTATTCAACTAGACCGCTCATCTATTAGATCAGTGTATTCAACTAGACTCATCCATTAGATCAGTGTATTCAACTAGACTCATCCATTAGATCAGTGTATTCAACTAGGCCGCTCATCCATTAGATCAGGGTATTCAACTAGACTCATCCATTTAATCAGTGTATTCAACTAGGCCGCTCATCCATTAGATCAGGGTATTCAACTAGACTCATCCATTAGATCAGTGTATTCAACTAGACCGCGCATCCATTAAATCAGTGTATTCAACTAGACTCATCCATTAGATCAGTGGATTCAACTAGACTCATCAATTAGATCAGTGTATTCAACTAGACCGCTCATCCATTAGATCAGTGTATTCAACTAGACCACTCATCCATTAGATCAGTGTATTCAACTAGACTAATTTAATAGATCAGTGTATTCAACTAGACTCATCCATTAGATCAGTGAATTCAACTAGGCCGCTCATCCATTAGATCAGTGTATTCAACTAGACTCATCCATTTAATCAGTGTATTCAACTAGGCCGCTCATCCATTAGATCAGTGTATTCAACTAGGCCGCTCATCCATTACATCAGTGTATTCAACTAGACTCATCCATTTAATCAGTGTATTCAACTAGGCCGCTCATCCATTAGATCAGTGTATTCAACTAGGCCGCTCATCCATTAGATCAGTGTATTCAACTAGACCACTCATCCATTAGATCAGTGTATTCAACTAGACTAATTTAATAGATCAGTGTATTCAACTAGACTCATCCATTAGATCAGTGAATTCAACTAGGCCGCTCATCCATTAGATCAGTGTATTCAACTAGACTCATCCATTTAATCAGTGTATTCAACTAGGCCGCTCATCCATTAAATCAGTGTATTCAACTAGGCCGCTCATCCATTAGATCAGTGTATTCAACTAGACTCATCCATTTAATCAGTGTATTCAACTAGGCCGCTCATCCATTAGATCAGTGTATTCAACTAGGCCGCTCATTCATTAGATCAGTGTATTCAACTAGGCCGCTCATCCATTAGATCAGTGTATTCAACTAGGCCGCTCATCCATTAGATCAGTCTATTCAACTAGACTCATCAATTAGATCAGTGTATTCAACTATACTCATTCATTAGATCAGTGTATTCAACTAGACTCATCCATTAGATCAGTGGATTCAACTAGACTCATCTATTAGATCATTGTATTCAACTAGACCACTCATCCATTAGATCAGTGTTTTCAACTAGGCCGCTCATCCATTAGGTCAGTGTATTCAACTAGAATCATCCATTTAATCAGTTTATTCAACTAGGCCGCTCATCCATTAGATCAGTGTATTCAACTAGACCGCTCATCCATTAGATCAGTGTATTCAACTAGACCGCTAATCCATTAGATCAGTGTATTCAACTAGACCACTCATCCATTAGATCAGTGTATTCAACTAGACCGCTCATCTATTAGATCAGTGTATTCAACTAGACTCATCCATTAGATCAGTGTATTCAACTAGACTCATCCATTAGATCAGTGTATTCAACTAGACCGCTCATCCATTAGATCAGTGTATTCAACTAGACCGCTAATCCATTAGATCAGTGTATTCAACTAGACCACTCATCCATTAGATCAGTGTATTCAACTAGACCGCTCATCTATTAGATCAGTGTATTCAACTAGACTCATCCATTAGATCAGTGTATTCAACTAGACTCATCCATTAGATCAGTGTATTCAACTAGACTCATCCATTAGATCAGTGTATTCAACTAGGCCGCTCATCCATTAGATCAGGGTATTCAACTAGACTCATCCATTTAATCAGTGTATTCAACTAGGCCGCTCATCCATTAGATCAGGGTATTCAACTAGACTCATCCATTAGATCAGTGTATTCAACTAGACCGCGCATCCATTAAATCAGTGTATTCAACTAGACTCATCCATTAGATCAGTGTATTCAACTATAATCATCCATTAGATCAGTGTATTCAACTAGACTCATCCATTAGATCAGTGTATTCAACTAGGCCACTCATCCATTAGATCAGTGTATTCAACTAGACCGTGCATCCATTAAATCAGTGTATTCAACTAGACTCATCAATTAGATCAGTGTATTCAACGAGACTCATCCATTACATCAGTGTATTCAACTAGACTCATAAATTAGATCAGTGTATTCAACTAGGCCGCTCATCCATTAGATCAGTGTATTCAACTAGACTCATCCATTTAATCAGTGTATTCAACTAGGCCGCTCATCCATTAGATCAGTCTATTCAACTAGGCCGCTCATCCATTAGATCAGTGTATTCAACTAGACTCATCCATTTAATCAGTGTATTCAACTAGGCCGCTCATCCATTAGATCAGTGTATTCAACTAGGCCGCTCATTCATTAGATCAGTGTATTCAACTAGGCCGCTCATCCATTAGATCAGTGTATTCAACTAGGCCGCTCATCCATTAGATCAGTCTATTCAACTAGACTCATCAATTAGATCAGTGTATTCAACTATACTCATTGATTAGATCAGTGTATTCAACTAGACTCATCCATTAGATCAGTGGATTCAACTAGACTCATCTATTAGATCAGTGTATTCAACTAGACCACTCATCCATTAGATCAGTGTTTTCAACTAGGCCGCTCATCCATTAGGTCAGTGTATTCAAATAGACTCATCCATTTAATCAGTTTATTCAACTAGGCCGCTCATCCATTAGATCAGTGTATTCAACTAGACCGCTCATCCATTAGATCAGTGTATTCAACTAGACCGCTCATCCATTAGATCAGTGTATTCAACTAGACCACTCATCCATTAGATCAGTGTATTCAACTAGACCGCTCATCTATTAGATCAGTGTATTCAACTAGACTGATCCATTAGATCAGTGTATTCAACTAGACTCATCCATTAGATCAGTGTATTCAACTAGACTCATCCATTAGATCAGTGTATTCAACTAGGCCGCTCATCCATTAGATCAGGGTATTCAACTAGACTCATCCATTTAATCAGTGTATTCAACTAGGCCGCTCATCCATTAGATCAGTGTATTCAACTAGACCGTGCATCCATTAAATCAGTGTATTCAACTAGACTCATCAATTAGATCAGTGTATTCAACTAGACTCATCCATTAGATCAGTGGATTCAACTAGACTCATCTATTAGATCAGTATATTCAACAAGACCGCTCATCCATTAGATCAGTGTATTCAACTAGACCACTCATCCATTAGATCAGTGTATTCAACTAGGCCGCTCATCCATTAGATCAGTGTATTCAACTAGACTCATCCATTTAATCAGTGTATTCAACTAGTCCGCTCATCCATTAGATCAGTGTATTCAACTAGACCGTGCATCCATTAAATCAGTGTATTCAACTAGACTCATCAATTAGATCAGTGTATTCAACTAGACTCATCCATTAGATCAGTGGATTCAACTAGACTCATCTATTAGATCAGTATATTCAACAAGACCGCTCATCCATTAGATCAGTGTATTCAACTAGACCACTCATCCATTAGATCAGTGTATTCAACTAGGTCGCTCATCCATTAGATCAGTGTATTCAACTAGACTCATCCATTTAATCAGTGTATTCAACTAGGCCGCTCATCCATTAGATCAGTGTATTCAACTAGACTCATCCATTTAATCAGTGTATTCAACTAGACCGCTCATCCATTAGATCAGTGTATTCAACTAGACCGCTCATCCATTAGATCAGTGTATTCAACTAGACCACTCATCCATTAGATCAGTGTATTCAACTAGACCGCTCATCTATTAGATCAGTGTATTCAACTAGACTCATCCATTAGATCAGTGTATTCAACTAGACTCATCCATTAGATCAGTGTATTCAACTAGACTCATCCATTAGATCAGTGTATTCAACTAGGCCGCTCATCCATTAGATCAGGGTATTCAACTAGACTCATCCATTTAATCAGTGTATTCAACTAGGCCGCTCATCCATTAGATCAGGGTATTCAACTAGACTCATCCATTAGATCAGTGTATTCAACTAGACCGCGCATCCATTAAATCAGTGTATTCAACTAGACTCATCCATTAGATCAGTGTATTCAACTATAATCATCCATTAGATCAGTGTATTCAACTAGACTCATCCATTAGATCAGTGTATTCAACTAGGCCACTCATCCATTAGATCAGTGTATTCAACTAGACCGTGCATCCATTAAATCAGTGTATTCAACTAGACTCATCCATTTAATCAGTGTATTCAACTAGGCCGCTCATCCATTAGATCAGTGTATTCAACTAGACTCATCCATTTAATCAGTGTATTCAACTAGACCGCTCATCCATTAGATCAGTGTATTCAACTAGACCGCTCATCCATTAGATCAGTGTATTCAACTAGACCACTCATCCATTAGATCAGTGTATTCAACTAGACCGCTCATCTATTAGATCAGTGTATTCAACTAGACTCATCCATTAGATCAGTGTATTCAACTAGACTCATCCATTAGATCAGTGTATTCAACTAGACTCATCCATTAGATCAGTGTATTCAACTAGGCCGCTCATCCATTAGATCAGGGTATTCAACTAGACTCATCCATTTAATCAGTGTATTCAACTAGGCCGCTCATCCATTAGATCAGGGTATTCAACTAGACTCATCCATTAGATCAGTGTATTCAACTAGACCGCGCATCCATTAAATCAGTGTATTCAACTAGACTCATCCATTAGATCAGTGTATTCAACTATACTTATCCATTAGATCAGTGTATTCAACTAGACTCATCCATTAGATCAGTGTATTCAACTAGGCCACTCATCCACTAGATCAGTGTATTCAACTAGACCGTGCATCCATTAAATCAGTGTATTCAACTAGACTCATCAATTAGATCAGTGTATTCAACTAGACTCATCCATTAGATCAGTGGATTCAACTAGACTCATCTATTAGATCAGTATATTCAACAAGACCGCTCATCCATTAGATCAGTGTATTCAACTAGACTCATCCATTTAATCAGTGTATTCAACTAGGCCGCTCATCCATTAGATCAGTGTATTCAACTAGACCGTGCATCCATTAAATCAGTGTATTCAACTAGACTCATCAATTAGATCAGTGTAT
Source organism: Oncorhynchus masou masou (assembly GCF_036934945.1). Classification (NCBI taxonomy): domain Eukaryota; kingdom Metazoa; phylum Chordata; class Actinopteri; order Salmoniformes; family Salmonidae; genus Oncorhynchus; species Oncorhynchus masou. The sequence goes on from NC_088235.1 coordinate 112,417,726, forward strand.
TCAACTAGACTCATCCATTAGATCAGTGGATTCAACTAGACTCATCTATTAGATCAGTATATTCAACAAGACCGCTCATCCATTAGATCAGTGTATTCAACTAGACCACTCATCCATTAGATCAGTGTATTCAACTAGGCCGCTCATCCATTAGATCAGTGTATTCAACTAGACTCATCCATTTAATCAGTGTATTCAACTAGGCTGCTCATCCATTAGATCAGTGTATTCAACTAGACTCATCCATTAGATCAGTGTATTCAACTAGGCCGCTCATCCATTAGATCAGTGTGTTCATCTAGACCGCTTATCCATTAGATCAGTGTATTCAACTAGGCCGCTCATCCATTAGATCAATGTATTCAACTAGCCTCATCCATTAGATCAGTGTATTCAACTAGACTCATCCATTAGATCAGTGGATTCAACTAGACTCATCCATTAGATCAGTGGATTCAACTAGACTCATCTATTAGATCAGTATATTCAACAAGACCGCTCATCCATTAGATCAGTATATTCAACTAGACCACTCATCCATTAGATCAGTGTATTCAACTAGGCCGCTCATCCATTAGATCAGTGTATTCAACTAGACTCATCCATTAGATCAGTATATTCAACTAGACCGCTTATCCATTAGATCAGTGTATTCAACTAGACTCATCCATTAGGTCAGTGTATTCAACTAGACTTGTCCATTAGATCAGTGTATTCAACTAGACTCATCCATTAGGTCAGTGTATTCAACAAGACTCATCCATTAGGTCAGTGTGTCATGATTCATGAACAAAGCTGAGGAGTCAACTGGTTCACAATGATTCATGAACCAGGCTGAGCAGTCAACTGACAGAGAGAGGGAGAGACAGGTAGGTAGAGAGAAAGAGAGAGATAGGCACAGAGAGAAAGATATGTACAGAGAGAGAAGACAGAGAGAGAGAGAAAGAGAGAGATAGGTAGAGAGAAAGAGAAAGTGATAGGTAGAGAGAGAGAAAGAGCGAGGAATGATATTTGTCCCTAAACAGAGAGTACGCAATTGCAGAAAACCTGATCACTGTGACTGACCCAGACTTAAGGAAAGCTTTGACTATGTACAGACTCAGTGAGCATTGCCTTGCTATTGAGAAAGGCCCCCTTAGTGAGACCTGGCTCTCAGGAGAAGACAGGCGATGTGCACACCGCCCACAAAATGAGGTGGAAACTGAGCTGCACTTCCTAACCTCCTGCCCAAGGTATGACCATATGTGACCCGATTCAGGAAACTAGGTGAATGATGTCGCAAGTCACGACTTCAGAGGAGAGACGTTTGAACGTAACATTTTTTTAAATCAAAATGCTTCTTTTTTTTTATCAGAAATGCCTTCTGGAACATGTGAACATTCATGTGCCTTAATAACAAACGTGCATGCCATCTGTAAATAGGAATACAATTATTAAATTACGAGCCTTGTTGGTTAAGCCACAGAAAAAGACAGCAACCAACCCACTTGCCATTTATTGGCTGAGATAATGAGTGGGTTGGACATGCCAAGAGATGAGTTTGGATTGGTCTGCCATACAGAAGGCTTGTGTCTATTTGAGCTCATCAGTCTATGTTGGTAATCCTATCGAATGCTGCTTTAAAAAAAAATGTATTGTGTAGTGGAGCTGCATAAGTGTTGTTCTCAGGACCGAGTTTTGAAATCAGTGGAATTAGAGTAAGAGACGGACAAAACACCTGTCTCCGGATTACATCTTCAAACTAAGGGCAACTTGTGGTATGGCATTCCTGACAGGGAGACGCGTCCATCATGCATGATGATGTATCCAGGTAAGATAGTCTAGCGTAAAGCTAGCTACATTTTCAGATATTACACATTTCTAATTGTTACGTTCCCCAGTTTCTGTGTTGTGGGTTTGTGTGTACGTATGTGTGTATTTCAGGAAATGGCTTCCTGGATTCCCCCAAGCAGCTGATTGGTCGGCCCCATTGCAGATTGGAGCTCTGACCCCGCCCTCTCGTCAGGGGATACAGCTGTCTGCAATTACAAACTCCTTCCCCAGCTGGATAAAAGCCAGTGTTCGTTTGTTAGGAGAGAGAACATCTTGGATGTCCTGTATTGGTTGTTGCTTAGAGACAGTTTAGTTGATAGTATTTTATAGCCGCTACTTGTGAGGTATGTGTGTGCCAATAGGACTGTGTTTTTGATTATTGAAATTTGTCACTAAGTTTGTATTATTGTTTAATTTGTTCCCAGGGGGAAGGGGAAGGCACCTTGGGAATGCTTAGGCAAGACGCCTGTAGGCATACATAAACCTGTAGTATGTACTGTCTATGCACACTAGGTAAGACCTGGGTGGACCACCCCCTGTATTTTGCTTAGCGTGCCAGGTGGCGTTAAGGTAGTGGGTAGGCCGGTATGGTAGGAGAGGGGCTCTTTAACTTTGGTTCCATCCAGCCCCTTTTCCCCATATTACCATGTTAAGGAAATAAATTCCCAGTAAACGGTAACATTCTCTGCCATCCTTACCCGCACCTACAGTCACATACCTCTTTCACTCCACCGACAGTCACATACCTCTCACTCCACAGTGAGTAGCAGGGTTTTGTGGTCCCCCCACCAAGAGGTGTGTGTGTAACACTAATTTTGACAGAAAGTTGTTTCATTTCAAGCTGAAGTGCTAGCTAACGTTTGTGGCGGCAGTGTAGCCTAGTGGTTAGACTGACTTGCCTAGTAAAATAAAGCTAAAAAATAAAAAAATAAAAACGTTAGCTGGCTGGCTCCCTAGCTGACATTATTATTAATATCCCAGAGCCGTTTGCTTTTTTTTTTTTTTTTTTTTAGATAATGTTAGCTAGCTAACATTTTACCTGGTTGGTTAGTTTCCAGCACTGTGGCATTGTTGGCACTGTGTTCATTGTTAAACTAGCTAACGTTAGCTGGCTGGCTCGTGTGAACTTACACTTTGTTTACCTAGCTAGGTTCATTGTTTACCTAGCTAGCTATATGTCAAACGTTTCGAACACACCAACGGCGTCATTGCCTTTTTGGTACACCAGAATTCATTTCCAATGAAACGCTGCTTTCGCCAGGCAGCGTTGCGTTACAGAGGCGGCTGCATTCGGTGTGGTACGTTGGATTTATCGAATGGATGCGTCAGGCTGTATGCTAGACAACTTGACAGAAATGGTAGCAGATGTTGGACTTTTGTTGCATACATATCCAGATGATGCTATGTACTATTTTGCTCAATGACGGTGTTTGAAGCGTTAAGATAAAATGTACTGTTAACTAGCGTTAGCTGGCTGGCTCGTTAGCTAACGTTATTATTAATATCCCAGAGTCGTTTGCTTTTTTTTATTTTTTAGATAATGTTAGCTAGCTAACATTTTACCTGGTTGGTTAGTTTCCAGCACTGTGGCCATTGTTAAACTATCTAACGTGAGCTGGCTGGCTCGTTAGCTAACGTTCCATGACGTTTTTTTTTTTACTAGGCAAGTCAGTTAAGAACAAATTCTTATTTTCAATGACGGCCTAGGAACAGTGGGTTAACTGCCTGTTCAGAGGCAGAACGACAGATTTGTACCTTGTCAGCTCAGGGATTTGAACTTGCAACCTCTCGGTTACTAGTCCAACGCTCTAAGCACTAGGCTACCCTGCCGCCCAGTGTGTACAACACCTGTTGAATATGGTCTGGGGAAAAGAAAAAAAAAAGAAAAAAAACGGAATGAAATTGCCAGCTGGTTAAGCTGTTTTCCTTTTATTCAGAGGTAAACAAATCATCGGCCAGAGCATCAAGTGTCCGAGAGAGACACAAGATGGGTGGGGTGAAAGCTGACGAGGGTGTGAACGATGCTGAATGGGTGTAGACAAAGAGCTCTTCACTAGATACCAAAACAGTCAAAGGCCATTTTCTCAAAAGTGAGTTTACAAGTTGAGCAACTTTCAAAGAATGACTTTCCCATTGTTCTTCAACTGTAGTGTATGATATGCCATTTTGTAGCTCTGAGTCTCTACTTTCATCCAATGTAAAAAAATAAAATAAAAACAATTTCAAATTGTCCTACATAAGACCGAATCCAGGTGGTGTTACACATATATGAGAGTCACATATGTCCCTCAGACTACACAGAACCATAAATAATTAAAAAACAAACTCCATTTTGATAAACTCCCATATTTACTGGGTGAAATACCACAGTGTGACAACACAGCATGTCATGGTTGCCATAATGATGAGGCCAAGGCGCAGGGCGAGTAGAGTTCCACATCATTTTAATAAACTGAAACTCACCTAATCCCTACAGCTGTGCACTAAGGCAACTATATAATGGCTACCTAGTTAGACCAGATCCCACAACACAAATGAGGAAAAATGGCTACCTAAATATGATCCCCAATCAGAGACAACGATAAACAGCTGTCTCTGATTGGGGATCATATCAGGCCAACATAGACATACATGTTTGTGGATCGATGGGTAACAACGCTTTGTTGGTGTAAGTTGTTGATGTGTGCAGAGGGTCCCTGGTTCGAGCCCAGGTAGGGGCGAGGAGAGGGACGGAAGCAATACTGTTACACTAGTGGCTGTTCCACTGGATGTCAGAAGGTGAATTCACCAATTTGTAAGTCGCTCTGTATAAGAGCGTCTGCTAAATGACTTAAATGTAAATGTACTAGGAACAGTGGGTTAACTGCCTTGTTCAGGGGCACAATGACAGATTTTCACCTTGTCAGCTCAGGGGATTCGATCTTGCAATCTTTCCATTGCAATACAAATCAAATTTCAAATCAACTGATATCTCAAAGTGCTGTACAGAAACCCAGCCTAAAACCCCAAACAGCAAGCAATGCAGGTGTAGAAGCACGGTGGCTAGGAAAAACTCCCTAGAAAGGCCAGAACCTAGGAAGAAACCTAGAGAGGAACCAGGCTATGTGGGGTGGCCAGTCCTCCTCTGGCTGTGCCAGGTGGAGATTATAACAGAACATGGCCAAGATGTTCAAATGTTCATAGATGACCAGCATGGTCAAATAATAATAATCACAGGCAGAACAGTTGTAACTGGAGCAGCAGCATGGCCAGGTGGACTGGGGACAGCAAGGACTCATCATGTCAGGTAGTCCTGAGGCATGGTCCTAGGGCTCAGGTCCTCCGAGAGAGAGAAAGAAAGAGAGAATTAGAGAGAGCATACTTAAATTCACACAGGACACCGGATAGGACAGGAGAAGTACTCCAGATATAACAAACTGACCCTAGCCCCCCGACACATAAACTACTGCAGCATAAATACTGGAGGCTAAGACAGGAGGGGTCAGGAGACACTGTGGTCCCATCCGATGACATCCCCGGACAGGGCCAAACAGGAAAGATATATAGTAGTCCAACGCTCTATCCACTAGGCTACCTGCCACCTGAATGATGGAAGAAGGATTGAAAGTAAAGGTAAAAAATGTAACAGATAGTGGATTCTGTATATAGAAAGCTTGTATGTAGTAAAAACACATAAAAGGGGAAGGAAGCCAGCTTCTTGCCTTGTGAGGCTGTTTGGTTCCATGTACTGTCAGCACGCTGTCTTCCTTTCCTCTTCACTGTGTAAGTATTTGCTTGATAGTATCTAGAAAAATGTACTTTAAAACATTTTTGTATTTATTTATTTTTTAAATCTAAAACCCTATTTTTCGATTTACAGATATACTGTTCAAGGTGATGCTCATAACACTTTATAATGTTCATGAATAAACCATTTATATATATATATATATATATATATATATATATATATATATATTTTTTTTTTTTTTTACAACTATTACAAAATAAGTATTTCATTATTTGTAAAAATGTATTGTTAAGTATTATAAGCGTTACATTTAAGTAGGATTTGTAACATTCAGCATAATTTATGAAGCATGAATAAGCATTTATAACCATGAATAAGCATTTATAACCATGTATAAGCATTTATAACCATGTATAAGCATTTATAACCATGTATAAGCATTTATAACCATGAATAAGCATCTATAACCATGTATAACCATGAATAAGCATTTAGAACCATGTATAAGCATTTATAACCATGAATAAGCATTTATAACCATGTATAACCATTAATAAGCATTTATAACCATGTATAAGCATTTCTAACCATGTATAACCATGAATAAGCATATATAACCATGAATAAGCATTTATAACCATGAATAAGCATTTATAACCATGTATAAGAATTTATAACCACAAATAAGCATTTATAACCATATATAAGCATTTATAACCATGAATAAGCATTTATAACCATGAATAGGCATTTATAACCATATATAAGAATTTATAACCATGTATAATAGCTCATTCCAGAAAGTTAGTATAAAGTGTTAGGCTAGAGTTATACGAAGCAACATTCATACAATTTTTGTTGCAGTCAACTTTGCTGTTACAAGAAGAAACTCAAATGCAATAAAAATTGCCAATCAACTTGGGGCTACCGAGTGGCGGCAACCTACCAGCCATGATGTAAATATTTATTCATACAGCTCCTGTTGTCTCTTCTATCAACCTTCATCGTGCTTCCTGCAGCGCTGATAGCTGTGTTAACATGACAACTGGGTTGGAGTTCTGAAATACAAACCTTCGAATGGATCATGTGACAAAGCATTCGTTTTGATTGGCTGTTGCTAGTTGCACAAAGTTAACATTTTTTTTGTAACTGGAAGCAAACAAGTTGCAGGTGAGTTACTTATCAGTTGCTGGGGATGTTTCACGAAGCAATCAAGAACTCTGCAAGCAACTAAAATTGTGTGAAAGTTGGTTAGCGTAACTCTAGCTTTACAGATACTCTCTGTTAAGTTTTACTTTTCGTTTTGTTTTTCTGCAACACATCAGAAAGTGCAAAGGGATAAATCCAACAAATAAATAGACACATTTTTACTAACAATGTTTTGGCTGCAAGACCAATGAAACAAAACGCTGTTGAAAACAGGATAGAAACATTTCATTTTGTTTGTTTAGACTGAAGGAGCGGCGGGGCCACATTCTCTGGAGCCACTCGGTTGTGTTTAGAAACACACAATAAATGATAAGCAATATTGACAACACTGACCTGTATACCACCTGTACTCTGAGGGACATCCCCACCTACATCTGGTTGAAGAACGGACATGCTCTGGGTGGGCTCACTGCTCAACAACACTCTTGTCTTGGCTAGAAAGGAAGACGGCTACTCCTCTGCTGTTAAAGGCGACAAGAATGTCCACGTTCTGTGTTCTGGATCTCTGGATCAGAAGTGTATGAGTTTGACCATCCGATCACGAGCATTTCGCTACACTTGCATTTGCCAACCATGTGTATGTGACCAATACAAATTTGATTTGATTTTGTTCCTTGAAGGGGTCGTTTGTGGACTTGTCCTCCACTTACACCAATCCCAATTGGCAGAACGTAACATAACTACTCCGGTTTATTAATCAATGGGAGTCTGGTGTGACTCAAAATCTGACATTGAACCTACATTATGAAGGTCGTGAGGAGTACAGCGGGACCACAGAACATTCTACCCTGGGAATCGTTGCCCTGAGAGACGAGGACTTCAGCTGAGTTCAAGTTCAGGTTAAGAACACAGTACGTAGCCAGTATTTTTCTCTCCTGGATCAACTCTGTTCTATCACAGACCTGCAAGTGAAGTGAACATAGCCACTCTAGTCACATCAACTGCGGGACAGAGAGTGACACTGACCTGTAGCACCTCCTGCAGTCTTGAGTGACAACTCAAGCCTTCATCTGGTACAGGAACGGACAGCCTCTTACCAACCGAAAGAGCAAACATATCCACACCAACAGCCTGTACATAGAACCAGTCAGCAGTGAGGATGTAGACAGCTACTCCTGTGCTGTAGAAGGCTATGTAGATATCTGCTCTCCTGAAGAGAGTCTTAATTTCACATATGGCCCAAAGAATAACTTTGTGTCAATCAGTCCCTCTAGTGAAATAGTGGAGGTCAGTTCAGTGAAACTGAACTGCAGCAGTGATGTCAACCCATCACTAACATCTGATACACCTGGTACATGAAGAACCTCACCAAAAGCATCCGGACAGAGTTAAACAATCACTAATATCAGCTTTGAAGACAGAGGAGAATATTACTGTGAGGCCCGGAATGAAAGAGGAGCTTTGAATTCTCGTCTTCCTGGGTTCCTGTGTTGGGAGTGGCGGCAGTCCTGGCTGCTGGAGATCTACTAGTCCTCACCTACCACACACTGAAGAGGAGATCCACGAGAGGAAGTGAGTTAAACACAGCCTTTCAGAGAGACGCTAAGCCATAGGTGTATGAAACCATCCAAAGTAGAGAACCACCACCGAACCTGGACTGGAGAGAACCCCCACCGAACCTGGACTGGAGAGAACCCCCACCGAACCTGGACTGAAGAGAACCACCACCGAATCTGGAATGAAGAGAACCACCAAAGAGCCTGGACTGAAGAGAACCACCACCGAATCTGGACTGGAGAGAACCCCCACCGAACCTTGACTGAAGAGAACCCCTACCGAACCTGGACTGAAGAGAACCACCAAAGAGCCTAGACTGAAGAGAACCACCAAAGAGCCTAGACTGAAGAGAACCACCAAAGAGCCTAGACTGAAGAGAACCACCACCGTACCTCGACTGAAGAGAACCACCACTGAACCTGGACAGAAGAGAATCACCACTGAACCTGGACTGAAGAGAACCACCACCGAACCTGGACTGAAGAGAACCCCCACCGAACCTGGACTGAAGAGAACCACCAAAGAGCCTAGACTGAAGAGAACCACCAAAGAGCCTGGACTGAAGAGAACACCCACCAAAGAGCATGGACTGAAGAGAACCACCAAAGAGCCAGGACTGAAGAGAACCACCAAAGAGCCTGGACTGAAGGGAACCACCAAAGAGCCTGGACTGAAGAGAACACCCACCAAACCTGGACTGAAGAGAACCACCACCGAACCTGGACTGAAGAGAACCCCCACCGAACCTGGACTGAAGAGAACCACCAAAGAGCCTGGACTGAAGGGAACCACCACGATCCTGGACTGAAGAGATCCACCAAAGAGCCTGGACTGAAGAGAACCACCAAAGAGCCTAGACTGAAGAGAACCACCAAAGAGCCTAGACTGAAGAGAACCACCACCGTACCTCGACTGAAGAGAACCACCACTGAACCTGGACAGAAGAGAATCACCACTGAACCTGGACTGAAGAGAACCACCACCGAACCTGGACTGAAGAGAACCCCCACCGAACCTGGACTGAAGAGAACCACCAAAGAGCCTAGACTGAAGAGAACCACCAAAGAGCCTGGACTGAAGAGAACACCCACCAAAGAGCATGGACTGAAGAGAACCACCAAAGAGCCAGGACTGAAGAGAACCACCAAAGAGCCTGGACTGAAGGGAACCACCAAAGAGCCTGGACTGAAGAGAACACCCACCAAACCTGGACTGAAGAGAACCACCACCGAACCTGGACTGAAGAGAACCCCCACCGAACCTGGACTGAAGAGAACCACCAAAGAGCCTGGACTGAAGGGAACCACCACGATCCTGAACTGAAGAGAAGCACCAAAGAGCCTGGACTGAAGAGAACCACCAAAGAGCCTGGACTGAAGAGAACCACCACCGAACCTGGACTGAAGAGAACCACCACTTAACATGGACTGAAGAGAACCACCAAAGAGCCTGGACTGAAAAGAACCACCAAAGAGCCTGGACTGAAGAGAACCCCCACCGAACCTGGACTGAAGAGAAGCACCAAAGAGCCTGGATTGAAGAGAACCACCATGATCCTGGACTGAAGAGATCCACCAAAGAGCCTGGACTGAAGAGAACCACCAAAGAGCCTGGACTGAAGAGAACCTCCACAATCCTGGACTGAAGAGAACCCCCACCGAACCTGGACTGAAGAGAACCACCAAAGAGCCTGGACTGAAGAGAACCACCACGATCCTGGACTGAAGAGATCCACCAAAGAGCCTGAACTGAAGAGAACCTCCAAAGAGCCTGAACTGAAGAGATCCACCAAAGAGCCTGGACTGAAGAGAACCTCCAAAGAGCCTGAACTGAAGAGAAGCACCAAAGAGCCTGGACGGAAGAGAACCACCAAACGCCTGGACTAGAGAGAACCGCCAAAGAGCCTGGACTGAAGAGAACCACCAAAGAGCCTGAACTGAAGAGAAGCACCAAAGAGCCTGGACTGAAGAGAACCTCCAAAGAGCCTGAACTGAAGAGAAGCACCAAAGAGCCTGGACGGAAGAGAACCTCCAAAGAGCCTGGACGGAAGAGAACCACCAAAGCACCTGGACTGGAGAGAACCACCAAAGCGCCTGGACTGGAGAGAACCACCAAAAGCGCCTGGACTGAAGAGAACCCCCACCGAACCTGGACGGAAGAGAACCACCAAAGAGCCTGGACTGAAGAGAACCAGCAAAGAAACCGAGACTGGAGAGAACCATCAAAGAACCTGGACCTGAAGAGCTGTGGCACAGAAAACTACGGCACCAAATCAAAGACAGGTCTCACACCTCTATTCTCCTGCTATCACATTGCGTAACCTAGGATCGTTTAAGAGCATGCATCTGTTCTTACTCTTCAGGATTTCTCATTTGACGGTTGATTACATAATGCATTTTCTCAGCTAACATGAAGGATGTTGCTAATAGCTTTTATTAATGTTTTGCTTTTGCACCAAGTGTACATGTAATGTTTTTGTTGTTGTTTGCACATGACCGTGCAAATGCTTTGTGAACATGATTATATATTGTTACTATAACTTTATAACGTTACTACATTGGCACTATATTGCTAGACACGCTTGTTTTATAATTAAACTACACACACACACACACACACACACACACTGGTGATGCGCTGGTCAGCTTTTTGTTCACCCACACCTTCCAGCAATAACCCGTCTGCAACTGTCCGACTATATATGATAAAGTAAAAATCAGATGCATGCTCCAGGCCCGAACCCTAATACAGAACATATGCTGTTCAGTCATGAGATGATGGAAAACAAATTGGACAGACGTTTTTTGTACAGATTGGCCTACGTTTCTGCTTATAATTTCCAACATTTTGCTAAGCTATTTGTTAGACATCTTTGTCTCTAATTAGATACATGAAGCTTCTCTTCTGTCATTATTGTTGTCCTAGAAGACTAAATAAACACTTGCTCACCAGAATAATGTCATCAATTGATAGAATGAATGCTTCCATCTATTTGACATCAGTAAAGTTTTGTTTTCTCTTCCCTCTTTGATCTCTGCTTCTCTCAAGGCAAAGACATATAGGGAAATCAGTTTGATTAGTTTTAAGGAAATTAAAAGCTGTGTAAACGACCCAACATGTTTGTGATAAGATTTCAGTTCGGCTTCAATTTTTATTTAATGTGGTTTGAAATACTATCAGCTTTTATGATGCTGATAAAGATAGCACTGCCAACTTTACAGACGGTCCCTAACCACGCTGTCAGCTTTTATGATGCTGATAAAGATAACACTGCCAACTTTACAGACGGTCCCTAACCACACTATCAGCTTTTATGATGCTGATAAAGATAGCACTGTCAACTTTACAGACTGTCCCTAACCACACTATCAGTTTTTATGATGCTGATAAAGATAGCACTGCCAACTTTACAGACGGTCCCTAACCACGCTATCAGCTTTTATGATGCTGATAAAGAAAGCACTGCCAACTTTACAGACGGTCCCTAACCACGCTATCAGCTTTTATGATGCTGATAAAGATAACACTGCCAACTTTACAGACGGTCCCTAACCACACTATCAGCTTTTATGATGCTGATAAATATAGCACTGCCAACTTTACAGACGGTCCCTAACCACGCTATCAGCTTTTATGATGCTGATAAATATAGCACTGCCAACTTTACAGACGGTCCCTAACCACGCTGTCAGCTTTTATGATGCTGATAAAGATAGCACTGTCAACTTTACAGACGGTCCCTAACCACGCTATCAGCTTTTATGATGCTGATAAAGATAACACTGCCAACTTTACAGACGATCCCTAACCACGCTATCAGCTTTTATGATGCTGATAAAGATAGCACTGCCAACTTTACAGACGGTCCCTAACCACGCTGTCAGCTTTTATGATGCTGATAAAGATAGCACTGCCAACTTTACAGACGGTCCCTAACCACGCTATCAGCTTTTATGATGCTGATAAAGATAGCACTGCCAACTTTACAGACGGTCCCTACCCACGCTGTCAGCTTTTATGATGCTGATAAAGATAGCACTGCCAACTTTACAGACGGTCCCTAACCACACTATCAGCTTTTATGATGCTGATAAAGATAGCACTGCCAACTTTACAGACGGTCCCTAACCACGCTATCAGCTTTTATGATGCTGATAAAGGTATATCATTTTACTGCAATAAATGCTTAATTCTGCAGCAGTTAATCTTATGTGAGGCTGTGTGAGAGGTGATAGACCTGGAGTCCAGTTTTTAGCCAGGCTACTATTCCATTTAATCCATCTGAACAATACAGCTCCATTGACTTGCCATTTTAAAGTCCCCATCTCGTTACTGTAGAATTTGTATAGCACCTCACATTGAACGTAGCTAACATATAACAGAGCTGGCACTGCTACCGTCCTCACTTACCATTTATCCAAATCTTTCCCCAACATTAGACTACTGTTCTGGTCCTCTCTTCTATAACATTAGACTACTGTTCTGGTCCTCTCTTCTATAACATTAGACTACTGTTCTGGTCCTCTCTTCTATAACATTAGACTACTGTTCTGGTCCTCTCTTCTATAACATTAGACTACTGTTCTGGTCCTCTCTTCTATAACATTAGACTACTGTTCTGGTCCTCTCTTCTATAACAGACTACTGTTCTGGTCCTCTCTTCTATACCATTAGACTACTGTTCTGGTCCTCTCTTCTATAACATTAGACTACTGTTCTGGTCCTCTCTTCTATAACATTAGACTACTGTTCTGGTCCTCTCTTCAACCACAGACTACTGTTCTGGTCCTCTCTTCTATAACATTAGACTACTGTTCTGGTCCTCTCTTCTATAACATTAGACTACTGTTCTGGTCCTCTCTTCTATAACATTAGACTACTGTTCTGGTCCTCTCTTCTATAACAGACTACTGTTCTGGTCCTCTCTTCTATACCATTAGACTACTGTTCTGGTCCTCTCTTCTATAACATTAGACTACTGTTCTGGTCCTCTCTTCTATAACATTAGACTACTGTTCTGGTCCTCTCTTCAACCACAGACTACTGTTCTGGTCCTCTCTACTATAACATTAGACTACTGTTCTGGTCCTCTCTTCTATAACAGACTACTGTTCTGGTCCTCTCTTCTATAACATTAGACTACTGTTCTGGTCCTCTCTTCTATAACATTAGACTACTGTTCTGGTCCTCTCTTCAACCACAGACTACTGTTCTGGTCCTCTCTTCTATAACATTAGACTACTGTTCTGGTCCTCTCTTCTATATCATTAGACTACTGTTCTGGTCCTCTCTTCTATAACATTAGACTACTGTTCTGGTCCTCTCTTCTATATCATTAGACTACTGTTCTGGTCCTCTCTTCTATATCATTAGACTACTGTTCTGGTCCTCTCTTCTATAACATTAGACTACTGTTCTGGTCCTCTCTTCTATAACATTAGACTACTGTTCTGGTCCTCTCTTCTATAACAGACTACTGTTCTGGTCCTCTCTTCTATAACATTAGACTACTGTTCTGGTCCTCTCTTCTATAACATTAGACTACTGTTCTGGTCCTCTCTTCTATAACAGACTACTGTTCTGGTCCTCTCTTCTATAACATTAGACTACTGTTCTGGTCCTCTCTTCTATAACATTAGACTACTGTTCCGGTCCTCTCTTCTATACCATTAGACTACTGTTCTGGTCCTCTCATCTATATCATTAGACTACTGTTCTGGTCCTCTCTTCTATAACATTAGACTACTGTTCTGGTCCTCTCATCTATAACATTAGACTACTGTTCTGGTCCTCTCATCTATAACATTAGACTACTGTTCTGGTCCTCTGTTCTATACCATTAGACTACTGTTCTGGTCCTCTCTTCTATAACATTAGACTACTGTTCTGGTCCTCTCTTCTATATCATTAGACTACTGTTCTAGTCCTCTCTTCTATAATAGACTACTGTTCTGGTCCTCTCTTCTATAACATTAGACTACTGTTCTGGTCCTCTCTTCTATAACAGACTACTGTTCTGGTCCTCTCTTCTATAACATTAGACTACTGTTCTGGTCCTCTCTTCTATAACATTAGACTACTGTTCTGGTCCTCTCTTCTATAACATTAGACTACTGTTCTGGTCCTCTCTTCTATAACAGACTACTGTTCTAGTCCTCTCTTCTATAATAGACTACTGTTCTGGTCCTCTCTTCTATAACATTAGACTACTGTTCTGGTCCTCTCTTCTATAACAGACTACTGTTCTGGTCCTCTCTTCTATACCATTAGACTACTGTTCTGGTCCTCTCTTCTATATCATTAGACTACTATCCTGGTCCTCTCATCTATAACATTAGACTACTGTTCTGGTCCTCTCTTCTATAACAGACTACTGTTCTGGTCCTCTCTTCTATAACAGACTACTGTTCTGGTCCTCTCTTCTATAACATTAGACTACTGTTCTGGTCCTCTCTTCTATAACATTAGACTACTGTTCTGGTCCTCTCTTCTATAACATTAGACTACTGTTCTGGTCCTCTCTACTATAACAGACTACTGTTCTGGTCCTCTCTTCTATATCATTAGACTACTATCCTGGTCCTCTCATCTATAACATTAGACTACTGTTCTGGTCCTCTCTTCTATAACATTAGACTACTGTTCTGGTCCTCTCTTCTATAACATTAGACTACTGTTCTGGTCCTCTCTTCTGTAACATTAGACTACTGTTCTGGTCCTCTCTTCTATAACAGACTACTGTTCTGGTCCTCTCTTCTATAACATTAGACTACTGTTCTGGTCCTCTCTTCTATAACATTAGACTACTGTTCTGGTCCTCTCTTCTATAACATTAGACTACTGTTCTGGTCCTCTCTACTATAACAGACTACTGTTCTGGTCCTCTCTTCTATATCATTAGACTACTATCCTGGTCCTCTCATCTATAACATTAGACTACTGTTCTGGTCCTCTCTTCTATAACAGACTACTGTTCTGGTCCTCTCTTCTATAACATTAGACTACTGTTCTAGTCCTCTCTTCTATAACATTAGACTACTGTTCTAGTCCTCTCTTCTATAACAGACTACTGTTCTGGTCCTCTCTTCTATAACAGACTACTGTTCTGGTCCTCTCTTCTATAACATTAGACTACTGTTCTGGTCCTCTCTTCTATACCATTAGACTACTGTTCTGGTCCTCTCTTCTATAACATTAGACTACTGTTCTGGTCCTCTCTTCTATAACATTAGACTACTGTTCTGGTCCTCTCTTCTATAACATTAGACTACTGTTCTGGTCCTCTCTTCTATAACATTAGACTACTGTTCTGGTCCTCTCTTCTATAACATTAGACTACTGTTCTGGTCCTCTCTTCTATAACATTAGACTACTGTTCTGGTCCTCTCTTCTATAACAGACTACTGTTCTGGTCCTCTCTTCTATAATAGACTACTGTTCTAGTCCTCTCTTCTATAATAGACTACTGTTCTAGTCCTCTCTTCTATAATAGACTACTGTTCTGGTCCTCTCTTCTATAACAGACTACTGTTCTGGTCCTCTCTTCTATAACAGACTACTGTTCTGGTCCTCTCTTCTATAACATTAGACTACTGTTCTGGTCCTCTCTTCTATAACATTAGACTACTGTTCTGGTCCTCTCTTCTATAATAGACTACTGTTCTGGTCCTCTCTACTATAACACACTACTGTTCTGGTCCTCTCTTCTATAACAGACTACTGTTCTGGTCCTCTCTTCTATAACATTAGACTACTGTTCTGGTCCACTCTTCTATA
This sequence comes from Oncorhynchus masou masou, assembly GCF_036934945.1. Classification (NCBI taxonomy): domain Eukaryota; kingdom Metazoa; phylum Chordata; class Actinopteri; order Salmoniformes; family Salmonidae; genus Oncorhynchus; species Oncorhynchus masou. The sequence continues at coordinate 112,433,750 of NC_088235.1, forward strand.
AGATAAGACTAATGTTCTGGTCCTCTCTTCTATTTAATTACAAATTTCCAAACTACATACAGTTAGACTCTAGAGCTGAGACTACACACTTCATACAGTTAGACACTAGAGCTGAGACTACACACTACATACAGTTAGACTCTATAGCTGAGACTACACACTAGAAACAGTTAGACTCTACAGCTGAGACTACACACTAACACTAGATACAGTTAGACTCTATAGCTGAGAATACACACTAACACTAGATACAGTTAGACTATAGCTGAGACTACACACTAACACTAGATACAGTTAGACTATAGCTGAGACTACACACTAACACTAGATACAGTTAGACTATAGCTGAGACTACACACTAACACTAGATACAGTTAGACTATAGCTGAGACTACACACTAACACTAGATACAGTTAGACCATATAGCTGAGACTACACACTAACACTAGATACAGTTAGACTATAGCTGAGACTACACACTAACACTAGATACAGTTAGACTATAGCTGAGACTACACACTAACACTAGATACAGTTAGACTATAGCTGAGACTACACACTAACACTAGATACAGTTAGACTATAGCTGAGACTACACACTAACACTAGATACAGTTAGACCATATAGCTGAGACTACACACTAACACTAGATACAGTTAGACCATATAGCTGAGACTACACACAAACAATAGATACAGTTAGACTATAGCTGAGACTACACACTAACACTAGATACAGACTCTATAGCTGAGACTTCACACTAGATACAGACTCTATAGCTGAGACTACACACTAACACTAGATACAGTTAGACTATAGCTGAGACTACACACTAACACTAGATACATACTCTATAGCTGAGACTTCACACTAGATACAGACTCTATAGCTGAGACTGCACACTAACACTAGATACAGACTCTATAGCTGAGACTACAAACTAGATACAGTTAGACTATAGCTGAGACTACTCTATATCTGAGACTACACACTAACACTAGATACATACTCTATAGCTGAGACTTCACACTAGATACAGACTCTATAGCTGAGGCTACACACTAACACTAGATACAGACTCTATAGCTGAGACTACAGACTAACACTAGATACAGACTCTATAGCTGAGACTACACACTAACACTAGATACAGTTAGACTATAGCAGAGACTACACACTAACACTAGATACAGTTAGACTATAGCAGAGACTACACACTAACACTAGATACAGTTAGACTATAGCTGAGACTACACACTAACACTAGATACAGTTAGACTATAGCTGAGACTACACACTAACACTAGATACAGTTAGACTATAGCTGAGACTACACACTAACACTAGATACAGTTAGACCCTATAGCTGAGACTACACACTAACACTAGATACAGTTAGACTATAGCTGAGACTACACACTAACACTAGATACAGTTAGACTCTATAGCTGAGACTACACACTAGAAACAGTTAGACTCTACAGCTGAGACTACACACTAACACTAGATACAGTTAGACTCTATAGCTGAGACTACACACTAACACTAGATACAGTTAGACTATAGCTGAGACTACACACTAACACTAGATACAGTTAGACTATAGCTGAGACTACACACTAACACTAGATACAGTTAGACTATAGCTGAGACTACACACTAACACTAGATACAGTTAGACCATATAGCTGAGACTACACACAAACAATAGATACAGTTAGACTATAGCTGAGACTACACACTAACACTAGATACAGACTCTATAGCTGAGACTACACACTAACACTAGATACAGACTCTATAGCTGAGACTACACAATAACACTAGATACAGTTAGACTATAGCTGAGACTACACACTAACACTAGATACAGACTCTATAGCTGAGACTACACACTAACACTAGATACAGACTCTATAGCTGAGACTACACACTAACACTAGATACAGACTCTATAGCTGAGACTACACACTAACACTAGATACAGTTAGACTTTAGCTGAGACTACACACTAACACTAGATACAGTTAGACTATAGCTGAGACTACACACTAACACTAGATACAGTTAGACCATATAGCTGAGACTACACACAAACAATAGATACAGTTAGACTATAGCTGAGACTACACACTAACACTAGATACAGACTCTATAGCTGAGACTTCACACTAGATACAGACTCTATAGCTGAGACTACACACTAACACTAGATACAGTTAGACTATAGCTGAGACTACACACTAACACTAGATACATACTCTATAGCTGAGACTTCACACTAGATACAGACTCTATAGCTGAGACTGCACACTAACACTAGATACAGACTCTATAGCTGAGACTACAAACTAGATACAGTTAGACTATAGCTGAGACTACTCTATATCTGAGACTACACACTAACACTAGATACATACTCTATAGCTGAGACTTCACACTAGATACAGACTCTATAGCTGAGGCTACACACTAACACTAGATACAGACTCTATAGCTGAGACTACAGACTAACACTAGATACAGACTCTATAGCTGAGACTACACACTAACACTAGATACAGTTAGACTATAGCAGAGACTACACACTAACACTAGATACAGTTAGACTATAGCAGAGACTACACACTAACACTAGATACAGTTAGACTATAGCTGAGACTACACACTAACACTAGATACAGTTAGACTATAGCTGAGACTACACACTAACACTAGATACAGTTAGACTATAGCTGAGACTACACACTAACACTAGATACAGTTAGACCCTATAGCTGAGACTACACACTAACACTAGATACAGTTAGACTATAGCTGAGACTACACACTAACACTAGATACAGTTAGACTCTATAGCTGAGACTACACACTAGAAACAGTTAGACTCTACAGCTGAGACTACACACTAACACTAGATACAGTTAGACTCTATATCTGAGACTACACACTAACACGAGATACATACTCTATAGCTGAGACTTCACACTAGATACAGACTCTATAGCTGAGGCTACACACTAACACTAGATACAGACTCTATAGCTGAGACTACACACTAACACTAGATACAGTTAGACTATAGCAGAGACTACACACTAACACTAGATACAGTTAGACTATAGCTGAGACTACACACTAACACTAGATACAATTAGACTATAGCTGAGACTACACACTAACACTAGATACAGTTAGACTATAGCTGAGACTACACACTAACACTAGATACAGACTCTATAGCTGAGACTACACACTAACACTAGATACAGACTCTATAGCTGAGACTACACACTAACACTAGATACAGACTCTATAGTTGAGACTACACACTAACACTAGATACATACTCTATAGCTGAGACTTCACACTTTATACAGACTCTATAGCTGAGACTACACACTAACACGAGATACATACTCTATAGCTGAGACTTCACACTAGATACAGACTCTATAGCTGAGGCTACACACTAACACTAGATACAGACTCTATAGCTGAGACTACACACTAACACTAGATACAGTTAGACTATAGCTGAGACTACACACTAACACTAGATACTGTTAGACTATAGCTGAGACTACACACTAACACTAGATACAGTTAGACTATAGCTGAGACTACACACTAACACTAGATACAATTAGACTATAGCTGAGACTACACACTAACACTAGATACAGACTCTATAGCTGAGACTACACACTAACACTAGATACAGACTCTATAGCTGAGACTACACAATAACACTAGATACAGTTAGACTATAGCTGAGACTACACACAAACAATAGATACAGTTAGACTATAGCTGAGACTACACACTAACACTAGATACAGTTAGACTTTAGCTGAGACCACACACTAACACTAGATACAGACTCTATAGCTGAGACTACACACTAGATACAGTTAGACTATAACTGAGACTACACACCAACACTAGATACAGACTCTATAGCTGAGACTACACACTAACACTAGATACAGACTCTATAGCTGAGACTACACACTAGATACAGTTAGACTATAGCTGAGACTACACACTAACACTAGATACAGACTCTATAGCTGAGACTACACACTAACACTAGATACAGACTCTATAGCTGAGACTACACACTAACACTAGATACAGTTAGACTTTAGCTGAGACTACACACTAACACTAGATACAGTTAGACTATAGCTGAGACTACACACTAACACTAGATACATACTCTATAGCTGAGACTTCACACTAGATACAGACTCTATAGCTGAGACTGCACACTAACACTAGATACAGACTCTATAGCTGAGACTACACACTAGATACAGTTAGACTATAGCTGAGACTACACACTAACACTAGATACAGACTCTATATCTGAGACTACACACTAACACTAGATACATACTCTATAGCTGAGACTTCACACTAGATACAGACTCTATAGCTGAGACTACACACTAACACTAGATACAGACTCTATAGCTGAGACTACACACTAACACTAGATACAGACTCTATAGCTGAGACTACACAATAACACTAGATACAGTTAGACTATAGCTGAGACTACACACAAACAATAGATACAGTTAGACTATAGCTGAGACTACACACTAACACTAGATACAGTTAGACTTTAGCTGAGACCACACACTAACACTAGATACAGACTCTATAGCTGAGACTACACACTAGATACAGTTAGACTATAGCTGAGACTACACACCAACACTAGATACAGACTCTATAGCTGAGACTACACACTAACACTAGATACAGACTCTATAGCTGAGACTACACACTAGATACAGTTAGACTATAGCTGAGACTACACACTAACACTAGATACAGACTCTATAGCTGAGACTACACACTAACACTAGATACAGACTCTATAGCTGAGACTACACACTAACACTAGATACAGTTAGACTTTAGCTGAGACTACACACTAACACTAGATACAGTTAGACTATAGCTGAGACTACACACTAACACTAGATACAGTTAGACTATAGCTGAGACTACACACTAACACTAGATACATACTCTATAGCTGAGACTTCACACTAGATACAGACTCTATAGCTGAGACTGCACACTAACACTAGATACAGACTCTATAGCTGAGACTACACACTAGATACAGTTAGACTATAGCTGAGACTACACACTAACACTAGATACAGACTCTATATCTGAGACTACACACTAACACTAGATACATACTCTATAGCTGAGACTTCACACTAGATACAGACTCTATAGCTGAGACTACACACTAACACTAGATACAGACTCTATAGCTGAGACTACACACTAACACTAGATACAGACTCTATAGCTGAGACTACACACTAACACTAGATACAGTTAGACTATAGCAGAGACTACACACTAACACTAGATACAGTTAGACTATAGCTGAGACTACACACTAACACTAGATACAGTTAGACTATAGCTGAGACTACACACTAACACTAGATACAGTTAGACTGTAGCTGAGACTACACAATAACACTAGATTCAAAGAATGAAAGAAAAATCTCAATGTAGCCTACAGATCTGAATTACACAACAGTTGTAAATTGATGGATTTTTGTTGTATATATTTTTTTTTTTTCTCTTTATTCAATGTGGCCGCAACCAGCCCTTCATCCACACAATATTTCATGACCCCAAACCCCGTTAGGTCTGCGGGTTATGAGTCAATCTGTGCATCACTAACACAGACACACATATATTTCTTGGGATACCGAGTGGTTCAGTGTAAATTGCATGCATCATGTTGTAAATGTGAAGTTATAGATAATAAATACATTGTGTTTTATTTTTTTTATTTTTTTTATGTCACAGTCCACTACAGTGTCTCCAGTTTGATACGGGGGGTTGGGGGAGGGGGGATTATCTTCTCTACACCACTCCAATCTCTGCTCAATTTAGCCATTAGAATGTAAACCTAATATATCTGTAACCCACCAGAGTGTCTGCATCTTTTGCATTCTCTCGTTCTGTTCACCATGTTCTAATTGGTCCTGAATGGTGTCATTGATTATTGACACAAATCCATTGGACACACAAATTACAATGGAAGGCAGGTAGTAATTGCCAGCTAATCGTTGGGCACTTTGCGATTCTCCCGGGCTCATTCATTTGGTAGTAGTAGGTATGTAGACACACACAGTGTCTTCAGATAAGTATTCACACCCCTTGACTTTTTCCACATTTTGTTGTGTTACAAAGTGGGATTAAAATGGATGTAGTTGTCATAATGCCAAAGTGTAAGAAAAAAAAGATTATTTTTTTAAATGTTTTAATAATGGAAAAATAAAATACAGAAATATTTGATTTACCTAACTATTAACACTTTTAATTCAATACTTTGTAGAAGCACCTTTGCCAGAGATTACAGTCTTTCTGGGTAAGTCTCTAAGAGCTTTCCACACCTGAATTGTGCACCATTTGCCCATTATTCTTCTCAAAATTATTAAAGCTCTGTAAAGTTGGTTGTTGATCATTAATAGACAGACATTTTCAAGTTTTGCCATAGATTTTCAGCCCAATTTAAGTCAAAACTGTAAGCAGGCCATTCAGGAACATTCAACTTCAGTGTATATTTATTTGTTTAAGGTCCTTGTCGTACTGTAAGATGAATTAGTCTCCCATTGTCTGTTGGATTTTGCCCGTGCTTAGCTCCATTCCATTTCTTTAAATCCCCAGAAAAAAACTCCCTAGCCCTTGCCGATGACAAGCATACCCATAACATGATGCAGCTACCACCATGCTTGAAAATAATAATCAAATTGTATTTGTCACATGCGCCAAATACAGTAGATCTTTCCGTGATGTGTTGTGTTGGATTTGCCCCAAAAATAAAGTTAATTTCTTTCCTTCTTTTCACTCTGTCATTTTGGTTATCTCCTATCGCCGTTAAACTCTGTAACTGTTTAAAAGTCATCATTGGCGTCGTGGTAAAATCCAAGAGATGCGGTTTCCTTCCTCTCCTGCAACTGAGTTAGGAAGGACGCCTGTATAATTTCTAACAACAGAATGCAACTTTGACATTATGAGATACTGTGTGTAGATCAGTGACACAATCTAAATGAAATCCATTTAAAAAATCAGGCTCTAACATAACAAAAGCTCTGACGAAGGCCTTGAGGCCGATACGCAAAGCTTAATAAACAGCTGTGCCACTAGCCAGAGCAGTGTGCAGGTTTCTTCTTTGTTCTCATCTTATTCAACTGTTACCATGCACCTGCCACAAAGTTAGCTCAGATGGGCGAGTGCATTTTGAATTTAGGCTTTAACACAACAAAATGTGGAAAAAGTCAAAGGGTGTGAATTTTTTCTGACAGCGCTGTAGATCCTATGGAATGAATACAGTGGCTATCATAAGTATTCACCCCCTTGGGTTTTTAACCACATTTTGTGATGTTGCAAAGTGGGATTGAAATAGCTAACATTTTTACATTGAACGACACAATTGTTTTTTTTACATAATGTCAAAGTGAAAATAAAATTCTACAAATTTGTAAAACTTTTTTTTTTTTAATCTAGCTGTTGAATACTTTGTTTAGGCAAGCCTAAATTGGTTTTAGGAGTTAAAATGTGGCTTAATAAATAAATAATAAATAGGTCAGTGTATTCAACTAGAATCATCCATTTAATCAGTTTATTCAACTAGGCCACTCATCCATTAGATCAGTGTATTCAACAAGACCGCTCATCCATTAGATCAGTGTATTCAACTAGACCGCTAATCCATTAGATCAGTGTATTCAACTAGACCACTCATCCATTAGATCAGTGTATTCAACTAGACCGCTCATCTATTAGATCAGTGTATTCAACTAGACTCATCCATTAGATCAGTGTATTCAACTAGACTCATCCATTAGATCAGTGTATTCAACTAGACTCATCCATTAGATCAGTGTATTCAACTAGGCCGCTCATCCATTAGATCAGGGTATTCAACTAGACTCATCCATTTAATCAGTGTATTCAACTAGGCCGCTCATCCATTAGATCAGGGTATTCAACTAGACTCATCCATTAGATCAGTGTATTCAACTAGACCGCGCATCCATTAAATCAGTGTATTCAACTAGACTCATCCATTAGATCAGTGTATTCAACTATAATCATCCATTAGATCAGTGTATTCAACTAGACTCATCCATTAGATCAGTGTATTCAACTAGGCCACTCATCCATTAGATCAGTGTATTCAACTAGACCGTGCATCCATTAAATCAGTGTATTCAACTAGACTCATCAATTAGATCAGTGTATTCAACGAGACTCATCCATTACATCAGTGTATTCAACTAGACTCATAAATTAGATCAGTGTATTCAACTAGGCCGCTCATCCATTAGATCAGTGTATTCAACTAGACTCATCCATTTAATCAGTGTATTCAACTAGGCCGCTCATCCATTAGATCAGTCTATTCAACTAGGCCGCTCATCCATTAGATCAGTGTATTCAACTAGACTCATCCATTTAATCAGTGTATTCAACTAGGCCGCTCATCCATTAGATCAGTGTATTCAACTAGGCCGCTCATTCATTAGATCAGTGTATTCAACTAGGCCGCTCATCCATTAGATCAGTGTATTCAACTAGGCCGCTCATCCTTTAGATCAGTCTATTCAACTAGACTCATCAATTAGATCAGTGTATTCAACTATACTCATTGATTAGATCAGTGTATTCAACTAGACTCATCCATTAGATCAGTGGATTCAACTAGACTCATCTATTAGATCAGTGTATTCAACTAGACCACTCATCCATTAGATCAGTGTTTTCAACTAGGCCGCTCATCCATTAGGTCAGTGTATTCAAATAGACTCATCCATTTAATCAGTTTATTCAACTAGGCCGCTCATCCATTAGATCAGTGTATTCAACTAGACCGCTCATCCATTAGATCAGTGTATTCAACTAGACCGCTCATCCATTAGATCAGTGTATTCAACTAGACCACTCATCCATTAGATCAGTGTATTCAACTAGACCGCTCATCTATTAGATCAGTGTATTCAACTAGACTGATCCATTAGATCAGTGTATTCAACTAGACTCATCCATTAGATCAGTGTATTCAACTAGACTCATCCATTAGATCAGTGTATTCAACTAGGCCGCTCATCCATTAGATCAGGGTATTCAACTAGACTCATCCATTTAATCAGTGTATTCAACTAGGCCGCTCATCCATTAGATCAGTGTATTCAACTAGGCCGCTCATCCATTAGATCAGGGTATTCAACTAGACTCATCCATTTAATCAGTGTATTCAACTAGGCCGCTCATCCATTAGATCAGTGTATTCAACTAGACTGCTCATCCATTAGATCAGTGTATTCAACTAGACTCATACATTAGGTCAGTGTATTCAACAAGACTCATCCATTAGGTCAGTGTGTCATGATTCATGAACAAAGCTGAGGAGTCAACTGGTTCACAATGATTCATGAACCAGGCTGAGGAGTCAACTGACAGAGAGAGGGAGAGACAGGTAGGTAGAGAGAAAGAGAGAGATAGGCACAGAGAGAAAGATATGTACAGAGAGAGAAGACAGAGAGAGAGAGAAAGAGAAAGTGATAGGTAGAGAGAGAGAAAGAGCGAGGAATGATATTTGTCCCTAAACAGAGAGTACGCAATTGCAGAATACCTGACCACTGTGACTGACCCAGACTTAAGGAAAGCTTTGACTATGTACAGACTCAGTGAGCATTGCCTTGCTATTGAGAAAGGCCCCCTTAGTGAGACCTGGCTCTCAGGAGAAGACAGGCGATGTGCACACCGCCCACAAAATGAGGTGGAAACTGAGCTGCACTTCCTAACCTCCTGCCCAACGTATGACCATATGTGACCCGATTCAGGAAACTAGGTGAATGATGTCGCAAGTCACGACTTCAGAGGAGAGACGTTTGAACGTAACATTTTTTTAAATCAAAATGCTTCTTTTTTTTATCAGAAATGCCTTCTGGAACATGTGAACATTCATGTGCCTTAATAACAAACGTGCATGCCATCTGTAAATAGGAATACAATTATTAAATTACGAGCCTTGTTGGTTAAGCCACAGAAAAAGACAGCAACCAACCCACTTGCCATTTATTGGCTGAGATAATGAGTGGGTTGGACATGCCAAGAGATGAGTTTGGATTGGTCTGCCATACAGAAGGCTTGTGTCTATTTGAGCTCATCAGTCTATGTTGGTAATCCTATCGAATGCTGCTTTAAAAAAAACGTATTGTGTAGTGGAGCTGCATAAGTGTTGTTCTCAGGACCGAGTTTTGAAATCAGTGGAATTAGAGTAAGAGACGGACAAAACACCTGTCTCTGGATTACATCTTCAAACTAAGGGCAACTTGTTTGACAGGGAGACGCGTCCATCATGCATGATGATGTATACAGGTAAGATAGTCTAGCGTAAAGCTAGCTACATTTTCAGATATTACACATTTCTAATTGTTACGTTCCCCAGTTTCTGTGTTGTGGGTTTGTGTGTACGTATGTGTGTATTTCAGGAAATGGCTTCCTGGATTCCCCCAAGCAGCTGATTGGTCGGCCCCATTGCAGATTGGAGCTCTGACCCCGCCCTCTCGTCAGGGGATACAGCTGTCTGCAATTACAAACTCATTCCCCAGCTGGATAAAAGCCAGTGTTCCTTTGTTAGGAGAGAGAACATCTTGGATGTCCTGTGTTGGTTGTTGCTTAGAGACAGTTTTGTTGATAGTATTTTATAGCCGCTACTTGTGAGGTATGTGTGTGCCAATAGGACTGTGTTTTTGATTATTGAAATTTGTCACTAAGTTTGTATTATTGTTTAATTTGTTCCCAGGGGGAAGGGGAAGGCACCTTGGGAATGCTTAGGCAAGACGCCTGTAGGCATACATATACCTGTAGTATGTACTGTCTATGCACACTAGGTAAGACCTGGGTGGACCACCCCCTGTATTTTGCTTAGCGTGCCAGGTGGCGTTAAGGTAGTGGGTAGGCCGGTATGGTAGGAGAGGGGCTCTTTAACTTTGGTTCCATCCAGCCCCTTTTCCCCATATTACCATGTTAAGGAAATAAATTCCCAGTAAACGGTAATATTCTCTGCCATCCTTACCCGCACCTACAGTCACATACCTCTTTCACTCCACCTACAGTCACATACCTCTCACTCCACAGTGAGTAGCAGGGTTTTGTGGTCCCCCCCACCAAGAGGTGTGTGTGTAACACTAATTTTGACAGAAAGTTGTTTCATTTCAAGCTGAAGTGTACTGCTAGCTAACGTTTGTGGCGGCAGTGTAGCCTAGTGGTTAGACTGACTTGCCTAGTAAAATAAAGCTAAAAATAAAAAAATAAAAAAAACGTAAGCTGGCTGGCTCCCTAGCTGACATTATTATTAATATCCCAGAGCCGTTTGCTTTTTTTTTATTTTTTTAGATAATGTTAGCTAGCTAACATTTTACCTGGTTGGTTAGTTACCAGCACTGTGGCATTGTTGGCACTGTGTTCATTGTTAAACTAGCTAACGTTAGCTGGCTGGCTCGTGTGAACTTACACTTTGTGTACCTAGCTAGGTTCATTGTTTACCTAGCTAGCTATATGTCAAACGTTTCGAACACACCAACGGCGTCATTGCCTTTTTGGTACACCAGAATTCATTTCCAATGAAACGCTGCGTTTGCCTTGCAGCGTTGCGTTACAGAGGCGGCTGCATTCGGTGTGGTACGTTGGATTTATCGAATGGATGCGTCAGGCTGTATGCTAGACAACTTGACAGAAATGGTAGCAGATGTTGGACTTTTGTTGCATACATATCCAGATGATGCTATGTACTATTTTGCTCAATGACGGTGTTTGAAGCGTTAAGATAAAATGTACTGTTAACTAGCGTTAGCTGGCTGGCTCGTTAGCTAACGTTATTATTAATATCCCAGAGTCGTTTGCTTTTTTTTATTTTTTAGATAATGTTAGCTAGCTAACATTTTACCTGGTTGGTTAGTTTCCAGCACTGTGGCATTGTTGGCACTGTGGTCATTGTTAAACTAGCTAACGTGAGGTGGCTGGCTCGTTAGCTAACGTTCCATGACGGGGTTTTTTGGGGTTTTTTACTAGGCAAGTCAGTTAAGAACAAATTCTTATTTTCAATGACGGCCTAGGAACAGTGGGTTAACTGCCTGTTCAGAGGCAGAACGACAGATTTGTACCTTGTCAGCTCGGGGATTCAAACTTGCAACCTCTCGGTTACTAGTCCAACGCTCTAAGCACTAGGCTACCCTGCCGCCCAGTGTGTACAACACCCGTTGAATATGGTCTGGGGAAAAGGAAAAAACAAGAAAAAAAAAAAGAACGGAATGAAATTGCCAGCTGGTTAAGCTGTTTTCCTTTTATTCAGAGGTAAACAAATCATCGGCCAGAGCATCAAGTGTCAGAGAGAGACACAAGATGGGTGGGGTGAAAGCTGACGAGGGTGTGAACGATGCTGAATGGGTGTAGACAAAGAGCTCTTCACTAGATACCAAAACAGTCAAAGGCCATTTTCTCAAAAGTGAGTTTACAAGTTGAGCAACTTTCAAAGAATGACTTTCCCATTGTTCTTCAACTGTAGTGTATGATATGCCATTTTGTAGCTCTGAGTCTCTACTTTCATCCAATGTAAAAAATAAAATAAAAACAATTTCAAATTGTCCTACATAAGACCGAATCCAGGTGGTGTTACACATATATGAGAGTCACATATGTCCCTCAGACTACACAGAACCATAAATAATAATAAAAAAAAACTCAATTTTGATAAACTCCCATATTTACTGGGTGAAATACCACAGTGTGACAACACAGCATGTCATGGTTGCCATAATGATGAGGCCAAGGCGCAGGGCGAGTAGAGTTCCACATCATTTTAATAAACTGAAACTCACCTAATCGCTACAGCTGTGCACTAAGGCAACTATATAATGGCTACCTAGTTAGACCAGATCCCACAACACAAATGAGGAAAAATGGCTACCTAAATATGATCCCCAATCAGAGACAACGATAAACAGCTGTCTCTGATTGGGGATCATATCAGGCCAACATAGACATACATGTTTGTGGATCAATGGGTAACAACGCTTTGTGGGTGTCAGTTGTTGATGTGTGCAGAGGGTCCCTGGTTCGAGCCCAGGTAGGGGCGAGGAGAGGGACAGAAGCAATACTGTTACACTAGGAACAGTGGGTTAACTGCCTTGTTCAGGGGCACAATGACAGATTTTTACCTTGTCAGCTCAGGGATTCGATCTTGCAATCTTTCCGTTGCAATACAAATCAAATTTCAAATCAAATCAACTGATATCTCAAAGTGCTGTACAGAAACCCAGCCTAAAACCCCAAACAGCAAGCAATGCAGGTGTAGAAGCACGGTGGCTAGGAAAAACTCCCTAGAAAGGCCAGAACCTAGGAAGAAACCTAGAGAGGAACCAGGCTATGTGGGGTGGCCAGTCCTCCCCTGGCTGTGCCAGGTGGAGATTATAACAGAACATGGCCAAGATGTTCAAATGTTCATAGATGACCAGCATGGTCAAATAATAATAATCACAGGCAGAACAGTTGTAACTGGAGCAGCAGCATGGCCAGGTGGACTGGGGACAGCAAGGACTCATCATGTCAGGTAGTCCTGAGGCATGGTCCTAGGGCTCAGGTCCTCCGAGAGAGAGAAAGAAAGAGAGAATTACAGAGAGCATACTTAAATTCACACAGGACACCGGATAGGACAGGAGAAGTACTCCAGATATAACAAACTGACCCTAGCCCCCCGACACATAAACTACTGCAGCATAAATACTGGAGGCTGAGACAGGAGGGGTCAGGAGACACTGTGGCCCCATCCGATGACATCCCCGGACAGGGCCAAACAGGAAAGATATATAGTAGTCCAACGCTCTATCCACTAGGCTACCTGCCACCTGAATGATGGAAGAAGGAAACTCAAACTACTGTATTTATTTGGTCTTTATTTTCAGAACTCAAACATAAGTACTTCTATAATTGAAAGTAAAGGTAAAAAATGTAACAGATAGTGGATTCCGTATATAGAAAGCTTGTATGTAGTAAAAACACATAAAAGGGGAAGGAAGCCAGCTTCTTGCCTTGTGAGGCTGTTTGGTTCCATGTACTGTCAGCACGCTGTCTTCCTTTCCTCTTCACTGTGTAAGTATTTGCTTGATAGTATCTAGAAAAATGTACTTTAAAACATTTTTGTATTTATTTATTTTTTAAATCTAAAACCCTATTTTTCGATTTACAGATATACTGTTCAAGGTGATGCTCATAACACTTTATAATGTTCATGAATAAACCATTTAGATATACATATATTTTTTTACAACTATTACAAAATAAGTATTTCATTATTTGTAAAAATGTATTGTTAAGTATCATAAGCGTTACATTTAAGTAGGATTTGTAACATTCAGCATAATTTATGAAGCATGAATAAGCATTTATAACCATGAATAAGCATTTATAACCATGAATAAGCATTTATAACCATGTATAAGCATTTATAACCATGTATAAGCATTTATAACCATGAATAACCATGAATAACCATGTATAACCATGAATAAGCATTTAGAACCATGTATAAGCATTTATAACCATGAATAAGCATTTATAACCATGAATAAGCATTTATAACCATGTATAAGCATTTATAACCATGTATAACCATGAATAAGCATATATAACCATGAATAAGCATTTATAACCATGAATAAGCATTTATAACCATGTACAAGAATTTATAACCACAAATAAGCATTTATAACCATATATAAGCATTTATAACCATGAATAAGCATTTATAACCATGAATAAGCATTTATAACCATATATAAGCATTTATAACCATGTATAATAGCTCATTCCAGAAAGTTAGTATAAAGTGTTAGGCTAGAGTTATACGAAGCAACATTCATACAATTTTTGTTGCAGTCAACTTTGCTGTTACAAGAAGAAACTCAAATGCAATAAAAATTGCCAATCAACTTGTGGCTACCGAGTGGCGGCAACCTACCAGCCATGATGTAAATATTTATTCATACAGCTCCTGTTGTCTCTTCTATCAACATTCATCGTGCTTCCTGCAGTGCTGATAGCTGTGTTAACATGACAACTGGGTTGGAGTTCTGAAACACAAACCTCCGAATGGATCATGTGACAAAGCATTCGTTTTGATTGGCTGTTGCTAGTTGCACAAAGTTAACATTTTTTTTGTAACTGGAAGCAAACAAGTTGCAGGTGAGTTACTTATCAGTTGCTGGGGATGTTTCACGAAGCAATCAAGAACTCTGCAAGCAACTAAAATTGTGTGAAAGTTGGTTAGCGTAACTCTAGCTTTACAGATACTCTCTGTTAAGTTTTACTTTTCGTTTTGTTTTTCTGCAACACATCAGAAAGTGCAAAGGGATAAATCCAACAAATAAATAGACACATTTTTACTAACAATGTTTTGGCTGCAAGACCAATGAAACAAAACGCTGTTGAAAACAGGATAGAAACATTTCATTTTGTTTGTTTAGACTGAAGGAGCGGCGGGGCCACATTCTCTGGAGCCACTCGGTTGTGTTTAGAAACACACAATAAATGATAAGCAATATTGACAACACTGACCTGTATACCACCTGTACTCTGAGGGACATCCCCACCTACATCTGGTTGAAGAACGGACATGCTCTGGGTGGGCTCACTGCTCAACAACACTCTTGTCTTGGCTAGAAAGGAAGACGGCTACTCCTCTGCTGTTAAAGGCGACAAGAATGTCCACGTTCTGTGTTCTGGATCTCTGGATCAGAAGTGTATGAGTTTGACCATCCGATCACGAGCATTTCGCTACACTTGCATTTGCCAACCATGTGTATGTGACCAATACAAATTTGATTTGATTTTGTTCCTTGAAGGGGTCGTTTGTGGACTTGTCCTCCACTTACACCAATCCCAATTGGCAGAACGTAACAGAACTACTCCGGTTTATTAATCAATGGGAGTCTGGTGTGACTCAAAATCTGACATTGAACCTACATTATGAAGGTCGTGAGGAGTACAGCGGGACCACAGAACATTCTACCCTGGGAATCGTTGCCCTGAGAGACGAGGACTTCAGCTGAGTTCAAGTTCAGGTTAAGAACACAGTACGTAGCCAGTATTTTTCTCTCCTGGATCAACTCTGTTCTATCACAGACCTGCAAGTGAAGTGAACATAGCCACTCTAGTCACATCAACTGCGGGACAGAGAGTGACACTGACCTGTAGCACCTCCTGCAGTCTTGAGTGACAACTCAAGCCTTCATCTGGTACAGGAACGGACAGCCTCTTACCAACCGAAAGAGCAAACATATCCACACCAAGAGCCTGTACATAGAACCAGTCAGCAGTGAGGATGTAGACAGCTACTCCTGTGCTGTAGAAGGCTATGTAGATATCTGCTCTCCTGAAGAGAGTCTTAATTTCACATATGGCCCAAAGAATAACTTTGTGTCAATCAGTCCCTCTAGTGAAATAGTGGAGGTCAGTTCAGTGAAACTGAACTGCAGCAGTGATGTCAACCCATCACTAACATCTGATACACCTGGTACATTAAGAACCTCACCAAAAGCATCCGGACAGAGTTAAACAATCACTAACATCAGCTTTGAAGACAGAGGAGAATATTACTGTGAGGCCCGGAATGAAAGAGGAGCTTTGAATTCTCGTCTTCCTGGGTTCCTGTGTTGGGAGTGGCGGCAGTCCTGGCTGCTGGAGATCTACTAGTCCTCACCTACCACACACTGAAGAGGAGATCCACGAGAGGAAGTGAGTTAAACACAGCCTTTCAGAGAGACGCTAAGCCATAGGTGTATGAAACCATCCAAAGTAGAGAACCACCACCGAACCTGGACTGGAGAGAACCCCCACCGAACTTGGACTGGAGAGAACCCCCACCGAACCTGGACTGAAGAGAACCACCACCGAATCTGGACTGAAGAGAACCACCAAAGAGCCTAGACTGAAGAGAACCACCACCGAATCTGGACTGGAGAGAACCCCCACCGAACCTTGACTGAAGAGAACCCCTACCGAACCTGGACTGAAGAGAAACACCAAAGAGCCTAGACTGAAGAGAACCACCAAAGAGCCTAGACTGAAGAGAACCACCAAAGAGCCTAGACTGAAGAGAACCACCACCGTACCTCGACTGAAGAGAACCACCACTGAACCTGGACAGAAGAGAATCACCACTGAACCTGGACAGAAGAGAATCACCACTGAACCTGGACTGAAGAGAACCCCCACCGAACCTGGACTGAAGAGAACCACCAAAGAGCCTAGACTGAAGAGAACCACCAAAGAGCCTGGACTGAAGAGAACACCCACCAAACCTGGACTGAAGAGAACCACCACCGAACCTGGACTGAAGAGAACCCCCACCGAACCTGGACTGAAGAGAACCACCAAAGAGCCTAGACTGAAGAGAACCACCACGATCCTGGATTGAAGAGAACCACCAAAGAGCCAGGACTGAAGAGAACCACCAAAGAGCCTGGACTGAAGGGAACCACCAAAGAGCCTGGACTGAAGAGAACACCCACCAAACCTGGACTGAAGAGAACCACCACCGAACCTGGACTGAAGAGAACCACCACTTAACATGGACTGAAGAGAACCACCAAAGAGCCTGGACTGAAAAGAACCACCAAAGAGCCTGGACTGAAGAGAACCCCCACCGAACCTGGACTGAAGAGAAGCACCAAAGAGCCTGGACTGAAGAGAACCACCATGATCCTGGACTGAAGAGATCCACCAAAGAGCCTGGACTGAAGAGAACCACCAAAGAGCCTGGACTGAAGAGAACCTCCACAATCCTGGACTGAAGAGAACCCCCACCGAACCTGGACTGAAGAGAACCACCAAAGAGCCTGGACTGAAGAGAACCACCACGATCCTGGACTGAAGAGATCCACCAAAGAGCCTGAACTGAAGAGAACCTCCAAAGAGCCTGAACTGAAGAGATCCACCAAAGAGCCTGGACTGAAGAGAACCTCCAAAGAGCCTGAACTGAAGAGAAGCACCAAAGAGCCTGGACGGAAGAGAACCACCAAAGCGCCTGGACTAGAGAGACCCACCAAAGAGCCTGGACTGAAGAGAACCACCAAAGAGCCTGAACTGAAGAGAAGCACCAAAGAGCCTGGACTGAAGAGAACCACCAAAGAGCCTGGACGGAAGAGAACCACCAAAGCGCCTGGACGGAAGAGAACCACCAAAGCGCCTGGACTGGAGAGAACCACCAAAGAGCCTGGACTGTAGAGAACCACCAAAGCGCCTGGACTGAAGAGAACCCCCACCGAACCTGGACGGAAGAGAACCACCAAAGAGCCTGGACTGAAGAGAACCACCAAAGAACCGAGACTGGAGAGAACCATCAAAGAACCTGGACCTGAAGAGCTGTGGCACAGAAAACTACGGCACCAAATCAAAGACAGGTCTCACACCTCTATTCTCCTGCTATCACATTGCGTAACCTAGGATCGTTTAAGATCATGCATCTGTTCTTACTCTTCAGGATTTCTCATTTGACGGTTGATTACATAATGCATTTTCTCAGCTAACATGAAGGATGTTGCTAATAGCTTTTATTAATGTTTAGCTTTTGCACCAAGTGTACATGTAATGTTTTTGTTGTTGTTTGCACATGACCGTGCAAATGCTTTGTGAACATGATTATATATTGTTACTATAACATTATAACGTTACTACATTGGCACTATATTGCTAGACACGCTTATTTTATAATTAAACTACACTAAACTACACACTGTTGATGCGCTGGTCAGCTTTTTGTTCACCCACACCTTCCAGCAATAACCCATCTGCAACTGTCCGACTATATATATGATAAAGTAAAAATCAGATGCACGCTCCAGGCCCGAACCCTAATACAGAACATATGCTGTTCAGTCATGAGATGATGGAAAACAAATTGGACAGACTTTTTTTGTATAGATTGGCCTACGTTTCTGCTAACATTTTGCTAAGCTATTTGTTAGACATCTTTGTTTCTAATTAGATACATGAAGCTTCTCTTCTGTCATTATTGTTGTCCTAGAAGACTAAATAAACACTTGCTCACCAGAATAATGTCATCAATCGATAGAATGAATGCTTCCATCTATTTGACATCAGTAAAGTTTTGTTTTCTCTTCCCTCTTTGATCTCTGCTTCTCTCAAGGCAAAGACATATAGGGAAATCAGTTTGATTAGTTTTAAGGAAATTAAAAGCTGTGTAAACGACCCAACATGTTTGTGATAAGATTTCAGTTCGGCTTCAATTTTTATTTAATGTGGTTTGAAATACTATCAGCTTTTATGATGCTGATAAAGATAGCACTGCCAACTTTACAGACGATCCCTAACCACGCTGTCAGCTTTTATGATGCTGATAAAGATAGCACTGCCAACTTTACAGACGGTCCCTAACCACACTATCAGCTTTTATGATGCTGATAAAGATAGCACTGCCAACTTTACAGATGGTCCCTAACCACGCTATCAGCTTTTATGATGCTGATAAAGATAGCACTGCCAACTTTACAGACGGTCCCTAACCACGCTGTCAGCTTTTATGATGCTGATAAAGATAGCACTGCCAACTTTACAGACGGTCCCTAACCACACTGTCAGCTTTTATGATGCTGATAAAGATAGCACTGCCAACTTTACAGACGGTCCCTAACCACACTATCAGCTTTTATGATGCTGATAAAGATAGCACTGCCAACTTTACAGACGGTCCCTAACCACGCTATCAGCTTTTATGATGCTGATAAAGATAGCACTGCCAACTTTACAGACGGTCCCTAACCACGCTATCAGCTTTTATGATGCTGATAAAGATAACACTGCCAACTTTACAGACGGTCCCTAACCACACTATCAGCTTTTATGATGCTGATAAATATAGCACTGCCAACTTTACAGACGGTCCCTAACCACGCTATCAGCTTTTATGATGCTGATAAAGATAACACTGCCAACTTTACAGACGGTCCCTAACCACGCTGTCAGCTTTTATGATGCTGATAAAGATAGCACTGTCAACTTTACAGACGGTCCCTAACCACGCTATCAGCTTTTATGATGCTGATAAAGATAGCACTGCCAACTTTACAGACGGTCCCTAACCACGCAGTCAGCTTTTATGATGCTGATAAAGATAGCACTGCCAACTTTACAGACGGTCCCTAACCACGCTATCAGCTTTTATGATGCTGATAAAGATAGCACTGCCAACTTTACAGACGGTCCCTAACCACGCTATCAGCTTTTATGATGCTGATAAAGATAGCACTGCCAACTTTACAGACGGTCCCTACCCACGCTGTCAGCTTTTATGATGCTGATAAAGATAGCACTGCCAACTTTACAGACGGTCCCTAACCACACTATCAGCTTTTATGATGCTGATAAAGATAGCACTGCCAACTTTACAGATGGTCCCTAACCACGCTATCAGCTTTTATGATGCTGATAAAGGTATATCATTTTACTGCAATAAATGCTTAATTCTGCAGCAGTTAATCTTATGTGAGGCTGTGTGAGAGGTGATAGACCTGGAGTCCAGTTTTTAGCCAGGCTACTATTCCATTTAATCCATCTGAACAATACAGCTCCATTGACTTGCCATTTTAAAGTCCCCATCTCGTTACTGTAGAATTTGTATAGCACCTCACATTGAACGTAGCTAACATATAACAGAGCTGGCACTGCTACCGTCCTCACTTACCATTTATCCAAATCTTTCCCCAACATTAGACTACTGTTCTGGTCCTATCTTCTATAACATTAGACTACTGTTCTGGTCCTCTCTTCTATATCATTAGACTACTGTTCTGGTCCTCTCTTCAACCACAGACTACTGTTCTGGTCCTCTCTTCTATAACATTAGACTACTGTTCTGGTCCTCTCTTCTATAACAGACTACTGTTCTGGTCCTCTCTTCTATAACATTAGACTACTGTTCTGGTCCTCTCTTCTATAATAGACTACTGTTCTGGTCCTCTCTTCTATAACATTAGACTACTGTTCTGGTCCTCTCTTCTATAACATTAGACTACTGTTCCGGTCCTCTCTTCTATACCATTAGACTACTGTTCTGGTCCTCTCATCTATATCATTAGACTACTGTTCTGGTCCTCTCTTCTATAACATTAGACTACTGTTCTGGTCCTCTCATCTATAACATTAGACTACTGTTCTGGTCCTCTCATCTATAACATTAGACTACTGTTCTGGTCCTCTGTTCTATACCATTAGACTACTGTTCTGGTCCTCTCTTCTATAACATTAGACTACTGTTCTGGTCCTCTCTTCTATATCATTAGACTACTGTTCTAGTCCTCTCTTCTATAATAGACTACTGTTCTGGTCCTCTCTTCTATAACATTAGACTACTGTTCTGGTCCTCTCTTCTATAACAGACTACTGTTCTGGTCCTCTCTTCTATACCATTAGACTACTGTTCTGGTCCTCTCTTCTATAACAGACTACTGTTCTGGTCCTCTCTTCTATAACATTAGACTACTGTTCTGGTCCTCTCTTCTATAACAGACTACTGTTCTGGTCCTCTCTTCTATAACATTAGACTACTGTTCTGGTCCTCTCTTCTATATCATTAGACTACTGTTCTGGTCCTCTCTTCTATAACATTAGACTACTGTTCTGGTCCTCTCTTCTATAACAGACTACTGTTCTGGTCCTCTCTTCTATAACATTAGACTACTGTTCTGGTCCTCTCTTCTATAACAGACTACTGTTCTGGTCCTCTCTTCTATAACATTAGACTACTGTTCTGGTCCTCTCTTCTATATCATTAGACTACTGTTCTGGTCCTCTCTTCTATAACATTAGACTACTGTTCTGGTCCTCTCTTCTATAACATTAGACTACTGTTCTGGTCCTCTCTTCTATAACATTAGACTACTGTTCTGGTCCTCTCTTCTATAACATTAGACTCCTGTTCTGGTCCTCTCTTCTATAACATTAGACTACTGTTCTGGTCCTCTCTTCTATATCATTAGACTACTGTTCTGGTCCTCTCTTCTATATCATTAGACTACTGTTCTGGTCCTCTCTTCTATAACATTAGACTACTGTTCTGGTCCTCTCTTCTATATCATTAGACTACTATCCTGGTCCTCTCTTCAACCACAGACTACTGTTCTGGTCCTCTCATCTATAACATTAGACTACTGTTCTGGTCCTCTGTTCTATACCATTAGACTACTGTTCTGGTCCTCTCTTCTATACCATTAGACTACTGTTCTGGTCCTCTCTTCTATATCATTAGACTACTGTTCTAGTCCTCTCTTCTATAATAGACTACTGTTCTGGTCCTCTCTTCTATAATAGACTACTGTTCTGGTCCTCTCTTCTATAATAGACTACTGTTCTAGTCCTCTCTTCTATAACAGACTACTGTTCTGGTCCTCTCTTCTATAACATTAGACTACTGTTCTGGTCCTCTGTTCTATACCATTAGACTACTGTTCTGGTCCTCTCTTCTATACCATTAGACTACTGTTCTGGTCCTCTCTTCTATATCATTAGACTACTGTTCTGGTCCTCTCTTCTATAACAGACTACTGTTCTGGTCCTCTCTTCTATAACAGACTACTGTTCTGGTCCTCTCTTCTATAACATTAGACTACTGTTCTGGTCCTCTCTTCTATAACATTAGACTACTGTTCTGGTCCTCTCTTCTATAATAGACTACTGTTCTGGTCCTCTCTACTATAACACACTACTGTTCTGGTCCTCTCTTCTATAACAGACTACTGTTCTGGTCCTCTCTTCTATAACATTAGACTACTGTTCTGGTCCACTCTTCTATAAGATAAGACTAATGTTCTGGTCCTCTCTTCTATTTAATTACAAATTTCCAAACTACATACAGTTAGACTCTAGAGCTGAGACTACACACTTCATACAGTTAGACACTAGAGCTGAGACTACACACTACATACAGTTAGACTCTATAGCTGAGACTACACACTAGAAACAGTTAGACTCTACAGCTGAGACTACACACTAACACTAGATACAGTTAGACTCTATAGCTGAGAATACACACTAACACTAGATACAGTTAGACTATAGCTGAGACTACACACTAACACTAGATACAGTTAGACTATAGCTGAGACTACACACTAACACTAGATACAGTTAGACTATAGCTGAGACTACACACTAACACTAGATACAGTTAGACTATAGCTGAGACTACACACTAACACTAGATACAGTTAGACCATATAGCTGAGACTACACACTAACACTAGATACAGTTAGACTATAGCTGAGACTACACACTAACACTAGATACAGTTAGACTATAGCTGAGACTACACACTAACACTAGATACAGTTAGACTATAGCTGAGACTACACACTAACACTAGATACAGTTAGACTATAGCTGAGACTACACACTAACACTAGATACAGTTAGACCATATAGCTGAGACTACACACTAACACTAGATACAGTTAGACCATATAGCTGAGACTACACACAAACAATAGATACAGTTAGACTATAGCTGAGACTACACACTAACACTAGATACAGACTCTATAGCTGAGACTTCACACTAGATACAGACTCTATAGCTGAGACTACACACTAACACTAGATACAGTTAGACTATAGCTGAGACTACACACTAACACTAGATACATACTCTATAGCTGAGACTTCACACTAGATACAGACTCTATAGCTGAGACTGCACACTAACACTAGATACAGACTCTATAGCTGAGACTACAAACTAGATACAGTTAGACTATAGCTGAGACTACTCTATATCTGAGACTACACACTAACACTAGATACATACTCTATAGCTGAGACTTCACACTAGATACAGACTCTATAGCTGAGGCTACACACTAACACTAGATACAGACTCTATAGCTGAGACTACAGACTAACACTAGATACAGACTCTATAGCTGAGACTACACACTAACACTAGATACAGTTAGACTATAGCAGAGACTACACACTAACACTAGATACAGTTAGACTATAGCAGAGACTACACACTAACACTAGATACAGTTAGACTATAGCTGAGACTACACACTAACACTAGATACAGTTAGACTATAGCTGAGACTACACACTAACACTAGATACAGTTAGACTATAGCTGAGACTACACACTAACACTAGATACAGTTAGACCCTATAGCTGAGACTACACACTAACACTAGATACAGTTAGACTATAGCTGAGACTACACACTAACACTAGATACAGTTAGACTCTATAGCTGAGACTACACACTAGAAACAGTTAGACTCTACAGCTGAGACTACACACTAACACTAGATACAGTTAGACTCTATAGCTGAGACTACACACTAACACTAGATACAGTTAGACTATAGCTGAGACTACACACTAACACTAGATACAGTTAGACTATAGCTGAGACTACACACTAACACTAGATACAGTTAGACTATAGCTGAGACTACACACTAACACTAGATACAGTTAGACCATATAGCTGAGACTACACACAAACAATAGATACAGTTAGACTATAGCTGAGACTACACACTAACACTAGATACAGACTCTATAGCTGAGACTACACACTAACACTAGATACAGACTCTATAGCTGAGACTACACAATAACACTAGATACAGTTAGACTATAGCTGAGACTACACACTAACACTAGATACAGACTCTATAGCTGAGACTACACACTAACACTAGATACAGACTCTATAGCTGAGACTACACACTAACACTAGATACAGACTCTATAGCTGAGACTACACACTAACACTAGATACAGTTAGACTTTAGCTGAGACTACACACTAACACTAGATACAGTTAGACTATAGCTGAGACTACACACTAACACTAGATACAGTTAGACCATATAGCTGAGACTACACACAAACAATAGATACAGTTAGACTATAGCTGAGACTACACACTAACACTAGATACAGACTCTATAGCTGAGACTTCACACTAGATACAGACTCTATAGCTGAGACTACACACTAACACTAGATACAGTTAGACTATAGCTGAGACTACACACTAACACTAGATACATACTCTATAGCTGAGACTTCACACTAGATACAGACTCTATAGCTGAGACTGCACACTAACACTAGATACAGACTCTATAGCTGAGACTACAAACTAGATACAGTTAGACTATAGCTGAGACTACTCTATATCTGAGACTACACACTAACACTAGATACATACTCTATAGCTGAGACTTCACACTAGATACAGACTCTATAGCTGAGGCTACACACTAACACTAGATACAGACTCTATAGCTGAGACTACAGACTAACACTAGATACAGACTCTATAGCTGAGACTACACACTAACACTAGATACAGTTAGACTATAGCAGAGACTACACACTAACACTAGATACAGTTAGACTATAGCAGAGACTACACACTAACACTAGATACAGTTAGACTATAGCTGAGACTACACACTAACACTAGATACAGTTAGACTATAGCTGAGACTACACACTAACACTAGATACAGTTAGACTATAGCTGAGACTACACACTAACACTAGATACAGTTAGACCCTATAGCTGAGACTACACACTAACACTAGATACAGTTAGACTATAGCTGAGACTACACACTAACACTAGATACAGTTAGACTCTATAGCTGAGACTACACACTAGAAACAGTTAGACTCTACAGCTGAGACTACACACTAACACTAGATACAGTTAGACTCTATATCTGAGACTACACACTAACACGAGATACATACTCTATAGCTGAGACTTCACACTAGATACAGACTCTATAGCTGAGGCTACACACTAACACTAGATACAGACTCTATAGCTGAGACTACACACTAACACTAGATACAGTTAGACTATAGCAGAGACTACACACTAACACTAGATACAGTTAGACTATAGCTGAGACTACACACTAACACTAGATACAATTAGACTATAGCTGAGACTACACACTAACACTAGATACAGTTAGACTATAGCTGAGACTACACACTAACACTAGATACAGACTCTATAGCTGAGACTACACACTAACACTAGATACAGACTCTATAGCTGAGACTACACACTAACACTAGATACAGACTCTATAGTTGAGACTACACACTAACACTAGATACATACTCTATAGCTGAGACTTCACACTTTATACAGACTCTATAGCTGAGACTACACACTAACACGAGATACATACTCTATAGCTGAGACTTCACACTAGATACAGACTCTATAGCTGAGGCTACACACTAACACTAGATACAGACTCTATAGCTGAGACTACACACTAACACTAGATACAGTTAGACTATAGCTGAGACTACACACTAACACTAGATACTGTTAGACTATAGCTGAGACTACACACTAACACTAGATACAGTTAGACTATAGCTGAGACTACACACTAACACTAGATACAATTAGACTATAGCTGAGACTACACACTAACACTAGATACAGACTCTATAGCTGAGACTACACACTAACACTAGATACAGACTCTATAGCTGAGACTACACAATAACACTAGATACAGTTAGACTATAGCTGAGACTACACACAAACAATAGATACAGTTAGACTATAGCTGAGACTACACACTAACACTAGATACAGTTAGACTTTAGCTGAGACCACACACTAACACTAGATACAGACTCTATAGCTGAGACTACACACTAGATACAGTTAGACTATAACTGAGACTACACACCAACACTAGATACAGACTCTATAGCTGAGACTACACACTAACACTAGATACAGACTCTATAGCTGAGACTACACACTAGATACAGTTAGACTATAGCTGAGACTACACACTAACACTAGATACAGACTCTATAGCTGAGACTACACACTAACACTAGATACAGACTCTATAGCTGAGACTACACACTAACACTAGATACAGTTAGACTTTAGCTGAGACTACACACTAACACTAGATACAGTTAGACTATAGCTGAGACTACACACTAACACTAGATACATACTCTATAGCTGAGACTTCACACTAGATACAGACTCTATAGCTGAGACTGCACACTAACACTAGATACAGACTCTATAGCTGAGACTACACACTAGATACAGTTAGACTATAGCTGAGACTACACACTAACACTAGATACAGACTCTATATCTGAGACTACACACTAACACTAGATACATACTCTATAGCTGAGACTTCACACTAGATACAGACTCTATAGCTGAGACTACACACTAACACTAGATACAGACTCTATAGCTGAGACTACACACTAACACTAGATACAGACTCTATAGCTGAGACTACACAATAACACTAGATACAGTTAGACTATAGCTGAGACTACACACAAACAATAGATACAGTTAGACTATAGCTGAGACTACACACTAACACTAGATACAGTTAGACTTTAGCTGAGACCACACACTAACACTAGATACAGACTCTATAGCTGAGACTACACACTAGATACAGTTAGACTATAGCTGAGACTACACACCAACACTAGATACAGACTCTATAGCTGAGACTACACACTAACACTAGATACAGACTCTATAGCTGAGACTACACACTAGATACAGTTAGACTATAGCTGAGACTACACACTAACACTAGATACAGACTCTATAGCTGAGACTACACACTAACACTAGATACAGACTCTATAGCTGAGACTACACACTAACACTAGATACAGTTAGACTTTAGCTGAGACTACACACTAACACTAGATACAGTTAGACTATAGCTGAGACTACACACTAACACTAGATACAGTTAGACTATAGCTGAGACTACACACTAACACTAGATACATACTCTATAGCTGAGACTTCACACTAGATACAGACTCTATAGCTGAGACTGCACACTAACACTAGATACAGACTCTATAGCTGAGACTACACACTAGATACAGTTAGACTATAGCTGAGACTACACACTAACACTAGATACAGACTCTATATCTGAGACTACACACTAACACTAGATACATACTCTATAGCTGAGACTTCACACTAGATACAGACTCTATAGCTGAGACTACACACTAACACTAGATACAGACTCTATAGCTGAGACTACACACTAACACTAGATACAGACTCTATAGCTGAGACTACACACTAACACTAGATACAGTTAGACTATAGCAGAGACTACACACTAACACTAGATACAGTTAGACTATAGCTGAGACTACACACTAACACTAGATACAGTTAGACTATAGCTGAGACTACACACTAACACTAGATACAGTTAGACTGTAGCTGAGACTACACAATAACACTAGATTCAAAGAATGAAAGAAAAATCTCAATGTAGCCTACAGATCTGAATTACACAACAGTTGTAAATTGATGGATTTTTGTTGTATATATTTTTTTTTTTTCTCTTTATTCAATGTGGCCGCAACCAGCCCTTCATCCACACAATATTTCATGACCCCAAACCCCGTTAGGTCTGCGGGTTATGAGTCAATCTGTGCATCACTAACACAGACACACATATATTTCTTGGGATACCGAGTGGTTCAGTGTAAATTGCATGCATCATGTTGTAAATGTGAAGTTATAGATAATAAATACATTGTGTTTTATTTTTTTTATTTTTTTTATGTCACAGTCCACTACAGTGTCTCCAGTTTGATACGGGGGGGGGTTGGGGAGGGGGGGGGGATTATCTTCTCTACACCACTCCAATCTCTGCTCAATTTAGCCATTAGAATGTAAACCTAATATATCTGTAACCCACCAGAGTGTCTGCATCTTTTGCATTCTCTCGTTCTGTTCACCATGTTCTAATTGGTCCTGAATGGTGTCATTGATTATTGACACAAATCCATTGGACACACAAATTACAATGGAAGGCAGGTAGTAATTGCCAGCTAATCGTTGGGCACTTTGCGATTCTCCCGGGCTCATTCATTTGGTAGTAGTAGGTATGTAGACACACACAGTGTCTTCAGATAAGTATTCACACCCCTTGACTTTTTCCACATTTTGTTGTGTTACAAAGTGGGATTAAAATGGATGTAGTTGTCATAATGCCAAAGTGTAAGAAAAAAAGATTATTTTTTTAAATGTTTTAATAATGGAAAAATAAAATACAGAAATATTTGATTTACCTAACTATTAACACTTTTAATTCAATACTTTGTAGAAGCACCTTTGCCAGAGATTACAGTCTTTCTGGGTAAGTCTCTAAGAGCTTTCCACACCTGAATTGTGCACCATTTGCCCATTATTCTTCTCAAAATTATTAAAGCTCTGTAAAGTTGGTTGTTGATCATTAATAGACAGACATTTTCAAGTTTTGCCATAGATTTTCAGCCCAATTTAAGTCAAAACTGTAAGCAGGCCATTCAGGAACATTCAACTTCAGTGTATATTTATTTGTTTAAGGTCCTTGTCGTACTGTAAGATGAATTAGTCTCCCATTGTCTGTTGGATTTTGCCCGTGCTTAGCTCCATTCCATTTCTTTAAATCCCCAGAAAAAAACTCCCTAGCCCTTGCCGATGACAAGCATACCCATAACATGATGCAGCTACCACCATGCTTGAAAATAATAATCAAATTGTATTTGTCACATGCGCCAAATACAGTAGATCTTTCCGTGATGTGTTGTGTTGGATTTGCCCCAAAAATAAAGTTAATTTCTTTCCTTCTTTTCACTCTGTCATTTTGGTTATCTCCTATCGCCGTTAAACTCTGTAACTGTTTAAAAGTCATCATTGGCGTCGTGGTAAAATCCAAGAGATGCGGTTTCCTTCCTCTCCTGCAACTGAGTTAGGAAGGACGCCTGTATAATTTCTAACAACAGAATGCAACTTTGACATTATGAGATACTGTGTGTAGATCAGTGACACAATCTAAATGAAATCCATTTAAAAAATCAGGCTCTAACATAACAAAAGCTCTGACGAAGGCCTTGAGGCCGATACGCAAAGCTTAATAAACAGCTGTGCCACTAGCCAGAGCAGTGTGCAGGTTTCTTCTTTGTTCTCATCTTATTCAACTGTTACCATGCACCTGCCACAAAGTTAGCTCAGATGGGCGAGTGCATTTTGAATTTAGGCTTTAACACAACAAAATGTGGAAAAAGTCAAAGGGTGTGAATTTTTTCTGACAGCGCTGTAGATCCTATGGAATGAATACAGTGGCTATCATAAGTATTCACCCCCTTGGGTTTTTAACCACATTTTGTGATGTTGCAAAGTGGGATTGAAATAGCTAACATTTTTACATTGAACGACACAATTGTTTTTTTTACATAATGTCAAAGTGAAAATAAAATTCTACAAATTTGTAAAACTTTTTTTTTTTTAATCTAGCTGTTGAATACTTTGTTTAGGCAAGCCTAAATTGGTTTTAGGAGTTAAAATGTGGCTTAATAAATCACATAATAAGTTACTCTGTGCGAAATATTGTTTGACATGATTTTATGACGATTACCCCTTTGATCTGTATGGTCCCTCAATCAAATCTTGAATTCACAGATTTATCTACAAAGACCAGGGAGCTTTTTGAAAGCTTCAGAAAGAAGGGCAGTGATTGGTAGATGGGTAACAATAACAAATCAGACATTGAATATCTCTTTAAGCATGGTCAACTTAATAACTATACTACAGCATGATGCATTAAACCACCTGGGCACGTCAAAGATACAGTCGTCCTTCTGAACTGAGCTGCAGGACAGGAAGGAAACTGCACAGGGAAGTCACGAAGAGGTCATTAGTGATTTTAAAACAGCTATGGAGTTCAATGGCTGTGATGGGAGGAAACTGAGGATAGATCAACAACATTGCAGTGACTAGGGCGATATACCGTATATACAGCATAGCCATATATATGGGGCGGCAGGGTAGCCTAGTGGATAGAGCGTTGGACTATTAACTGAAAAGTTGCAAGATCAAATCCCCAAGCTGACAAGGTAAAAATCTGTCGTTCTGCCCCTGAACAAGGCAGTTAACCCACTGTTCCTAGGCCGTCATTGAAAATAAGAATGTGTTCTTAACTGACTTGCCTAGTTAAATAAAGGTCAAATAAAAAAATAAATGTGGACTGTCTGATTTTCAATACTGCTTGGGCTTCTGGGGGGTGTGTGTGCTACAACACTGCTTATAACAAATAAGAAATCTAAGATGTGTTAAATACATTACATCCGACTCCAGGGGCCTCACTTATAAACCGTGCATACAAAATATGCGTATGCCAGTTTTCACAAAAAAGTTAGCATTTATTTAAAAAAATTGACTTGACGTGAGAATGTGCTCACCTCCCCGCAAATTTTCACGTTCCAAGGTTTTATTGTCATGTGGCATAAGTGCACTTTCTGTCACGGCTTCCGCCGAAGTCGGTCCCTCTCCTTGTTCGGGCGGTGTTCGGCGGTCGAAGTCACCGACCTTCTAGCCATCGCTGATCCATTTTTCATTTTCCATTGGTTTTGTCTTCCTTCACACCTGGTTCCAATCCCATCAATTACATGTTGTGTATTTAACCCTCTGTTCTCCCCTCATGTCTTTGTCGGAGATTGTTTAGTTTGTATGAGATGTGCATTTCAGTGTTGTTGCGCGACGGGGATTTTGTACCCACTTTGTTATTTTGTACATTTTGGAGTTTTGTCAGCATTTATTAAAAAAACTCAGTTTATACCAAGTTCGTTCTCCTGCGCCTGACTTCCCTGCCACCAACACACACCACTTACACTTTCCCAACAATGCAGTAATAAATATCAGTAGTACGATAAAAAAAGTAAAGTATAAACAAAAAAATACACGAGAAACAGAACAGTTACTCCTGTGAGGACAGTAATTACATTTATTTCAGTAGCCTGGACTACAATGTTTTAGAAGTCATGGGTAGTCCATCATATTTAGATTTACAAAAATTGATATAAAACATTGTTGAATTTAAACGTTCTACTTACAGGTCCACAACAAATTTACCGTTGTTTTCTCGTTCAGAAAAAGACCGTCCTTTTAAATTACTACTTAAGATGAAAACATACTGCCAACACAGTAAATAGGCCGGTACTTTATGGAAAATATTTGACAATATGGCTACCGTACTGCTGTGCAATAGGTGTCAATGATGTTCATTGACTATTTCATCTCTGAGCCGATACCAAGACAGGACATATAAACCCAATAATCAATTGATAAACTAAATATTGAACAACAATGCTGTGGCCCAATGCCAATACTTCCAAAATATACAAGGTAACTAAAGGGTGTTACTGTCACCACAAAAGGTAACTAAAGGGTGTTACTGTCACCATAAAAGGTAACTAAAGGGTGTTACTGTCACCATAAAAGGTAACTAAAGGGTGTTACTGTCACCATAAAAGGTAACTAAAGGGTGTTACTGTCACCATAAAAGGTGACTAAAGGGCGTTACTGTCACCATAAAAGGTGACTAAAGGGTGTTACTGTCACCATAAAAGGTAACTAAAGGGTGTTATTGTCACCATAAAAGGTGGATAAAGGGTGTTACTCTCACCATAAAAGGTAATTAAAGGGTGTTACTGTCACCATAAAAGGTAACTAAAGGGTGTTACTGTCACCATAAAAGGTAACTAAAGGGTGTTACTGTCACCATAAAAGGTAACCAAAGGGTGTTACTGTCACCATAAAAGGTAACCTAAGGGTGTTACTGTCACCATAAAAGGTAACTAAAGGGTGTTACAACCACCATAAAAGGTAACTAAAGGGTGTTACAACCACCATAAAAGGTAACTAAAGGGTGTTATTGTCACCATAAAATGTAACTAAAGGGTGTTACAACCACCATAAAAGGTAACTAAAGGGTGTTATTGTCACCATAAAAGGTAACTAAAGGGTGTTACTGTCACCATAAAAGGTAACTAAAGGGCGTTATTGTCACCATAAAAGGTAACTAAAGGGCGTTATTGTCACCATAAAAGGTAACTAAAGGGTGTTACTGTCACCATAAAAGGTAACTAAAGGGTGTTACTGTCACCATAAAAGGTAACTAAAGGGTGTTACTGTCACCATAAAAGGTAACTAAAGGGTGTTACTGGCACCATAAAAGGTAACCAAAGGGTGTTACTGTCACCATAAAAGGTAACTAAAGGGTGTTACTGTCACCATAAAAGGTAACCAAAGGGTGTTACTGTCACCATAAAAGGTAACTAAAGGGTGTTACTGTCACCATAAAAGGTAACTAAAGGGTGTTACTGTCACCATAAAAGGTAACTAAAGGGTGTTACTGTCACCATAAAAGGTAACTAAAGGGTGTTACTCTCACCATAAAAGGTAACTAAAGGGTGTTACTGTCACCATAAAAGGTAACTAAAGGGTGTTACTGTCACCATAAAAGGTAACTAAAGGGTGTTACTGTCACCATAAAGGTAACTAAAGGGTGTTACTCTCACCATAAAAGGTAACTAAAGGGTGTTACTGTCACCATAAAAGGTAACTAAAGGGTGTTACTGTCACCATAAAAGGTAACTAAAGGGTGTTACTGTCACCATAAAAGGTGGATAAAGGGTGTTACTGTCACCATAAAGGTAACTAAAGGGTGTTACTGTCACCATAAAAGGTAACTAAAGGGTGTTACTGTCACCATAAAAGGTGACAGGAGGTATTTTCCAGGTGAAGTTTTAATGCACAGGTTTACAATAGGTCTGATTCATAATGACAAACATGGGTATGTATGTACGGCGTACGCCAAGTTGATAAATCTCAATGTTTTTGTACGTGCTCAGACTTTTCAGAACTGCCACAAGCAGAAACGTAGTGTGAAAAACAACGGTTATAAAATGAGGCCACAGCAATGCATTTGGTTTGCTAAACTTGCTAGCTAAGTGGCTAGATGTCAAAGGTCGAGCTTCTTGGTTACAGATTCTGGATCCACATCCCTGTTTTGTGTGTTTCTTAAAATAGCGGCTCTTGTGTGCGTTTCTGTTAATGCAGAATAACCCAGTATGGTACAGAAACGGCATGACAGTATTAAAATGTGAATAGCACTCACCCTTAGTAGTGACTCCACAATAATGACTTAAATGACAAAGTGAAAACAACAATACAAGTATGCAGAATAAAAAATATTGCAAGACGCATATCCAGTATGGATCAAGGCACTAAAGTAATACTGCAAGACATGTATCCAGTATGGAACAAGGCACTAAAGTAATACTGCAAGACGCGTATCCAGTATGGAACAAGGCACTAAAGTAATACTGCAAGACAAAATCAGGGTAAAGGAAGCCTTATGTTTGGGGCAAATCCAACACAACACATCACTGAGTAACTGATTTGTTCTGATTAAGCATGGTGGTGGCTGCATCATGTTATGGGTATGCTTGATATCGGTAAAGACTGGGATAAACGAGATTTAAAAAAGAAACGGGGTGAAACTAGCCACAGGAAAACTCCCAGAGGAAAACCTGCTTCAGACTGCTTCACACCAGACACTGGGAGATTAATTCACCTTTCAGCAGGACAACAACCTACAACACAAAGCCAAATCGACACTGAAGTTGCTTACCATGAAGACTTTGAATGTTCCTGAGTGGCCAGTTTTGACTTAAATTTGCTTGAAAATCTATGGCAAAGAACTGAAAATGGCTGAGCTTGAAGAATTTTGAAAAGAGTAATGGGCAACTATCGCACAATCCAGGAGTAAAAACCTCTTAGAGAAGAAAAAGACACAGCTGTAATTGCTACCAAAGGTGTTTCTAACTCGATACGAATAAAGGTACATTTGTGTTTGATCATTTTTCTGTCATCTTAAAAAATTGTATTAATTAAAAGATTCTTCCACTCTTACATTACATAATGTTTTGTGTCAATCGTTTACACAATAAAATATAAATAAAATAAAAAATATAAATAATAAAATAAAATATAAATATAAATAAATCCCGGGGGGGGGGATAATACTCGATGTATATGGAATTCTAAGTGTAGAAATCACTCCTTCTACCAAAAGGTTTAGAATTGTAATGTTCTCATAAGTGGATGGCAGAGAATCTTGTTTCTATCTATCATTTCCCGTAAAATAGGCTACATTGGAGACTCAATCTGCAGTTCAAACGATAACCACGCACCACCTTGCCTCTGTTTTGAGGCAAAGAGCTGAGGGATGAGGCTGGAGAAATGTAACCACTCTCAAATGCAATGGGTATATACACTGAGTGTACAAAACATGCTCTTTCCATGACAGACTGACCAGGTGAATCCAGGCGAAAGCTATGATCCCTCATTGATGTCACTTGTTAAATCCGCTTCAATCAGTGTAGATGAAGGGGAGGAGACAGCTTCCCTGGGGCGGCAGGGTAGCCTAGTGGTTAGATCGTTGGACTAGTAACCGAAAGGTTGCAAGTTCAAATCCCCGAGCACAGGCAGTTAACCCACTGTTCCTAGGCCGTCATTGAAAATAAGAATTTGTTCTTATCTGACTTGCCTAGTAAAATAAAGGTAAAACAAAAAAAAACGAGGTATGTTAGTAGGTGCCAGGTTCACCAGTTTTTCACGCTCAACAGTTTCCTGTTTGTATCAAGAATGGTCCACCAGCTAAAAGGAATTCCAGCCAACTTGACAACTTAACTGTGGGAAGCATTGGAGTCAACAAGGGTCAGCATCACTGTGTGAACGCTTTCGTTGTAGCACCCTTTAACTATGACCCATTGTATATAACATTAGTATGAACATTTTAACAGACAATCATGACACATCCTTCTTTCAAAACTATCCATCTAGTAATAACTGATTACACAGTAGCATTGGGCTACTGTGTTGGGCCACTGCATTGGGCTACTGCGTTGGGCTACTGCGTTGGGCTACTGAGTTGGGCTACTGCGTTGGGCTACTGCATTGGGCTACTGCGTTGGGCTACTGTGTTGGGCCACTGCGTTGGGCTACTGCGTTGGGCTACTGCGTTGGGCTACTGTGTTGGGCCACTGCGTTGGGCTACTGCGTTGGGCTACTGTGTTGGGCTACTGTGTTGGGCCACTGCATTGGGCTACTGCATTGGGCTACTGCATTAGGCTACTGTGTTGGGCCACTGCATTGGGCTACTGCGTTGGGATACTGAGTTGGGCTACTGAGTTGGGCTACTGTGTTGGGCCACTGCGTTGGGCTACTGCGTTGGCCTACTGTGTTGGGCCACTGTGTTGGGCTACTGCGTTAGGCTACTGCGTTGGGCTACTGAGTTGGGCTACTGTGTTGGGCCACTGTGTTGGGCTACTACCGTTTGGCTGCGTTGGGCTACTGCGTTGGGCTACTGCGTTGGGCCACTGTGTTGGGCTACTGCATTAGGCTACTGCGTTGGGCCACTGCATTGGGCTACTGCGTTGGGCTACTGCATTGGGCTACTGTGTTGGGCTACTGCATTAGGCTACTGTGTTGGGCCACTGCATTGGGCTAATGCGTTGGGCTATTGTGTTGGGCAACTGTGTTGGGCTACTGCAATCGGCTACTGTGTTGGGCCACTGCATTGGGCTACTGCGTTGGGATACTGCGTTGGGATACTGCGTTGGGCTACTGCGTTGGGATACTGCGTTGGGCTACTGTGTTGGGCTACTGCGTTAGGCTACTGTGTTGGGCTACTGCGTTGGGCTACTGCGTTAGGCTACTGCGTTGGGCTACTGCGTTGGGCTACTGTGTTGGGCCACTGCATTGGGCTACTGCGTTGGGCTAATACGTTGGGCTACTGTAATGAGCTACTGCAGGCACTGATACAGGGGAAGTGACAGATGTCTTAGTTAAATGGTGTTGTTGTAATGTGACTGACCCTTCTGCACCCTACAGCGCAGCACAACTCTAACAATCAGCTCTGTCCAAACAAGAAACAACTACCACTGTCACTACCAACACCCACTACCCGGATCACTGTCACTATCAACACCCCCTACCCGGAACACTGTCACTACCAACACCCCCTACCCGGAACACTGTCACTACCAACACCCCCTACCCGGAACACTGTCACTACCAACACCCCCTACCCGGAACACTGTCACTACCAACACCCCCTACCCAGTCCAGACTCCTGTCAGCTAGCTAATGTCCCCTGACAGTGAATTAGAATAGCCACTAAAAAAATTGGGAGAGTGAGTGAGAAAGACAGAGAATGAAAGAGAGGGAGAGAGGGAGAAAAAAAAGAGAGAGAGGGAAGAACTCATCTGTGTCATAAGCTACCCCCTCGGGCAATCAAGAGAAAGAGAGAGAATGAAAGAGAGGAAGAGAGCGACGGGAGGGAGAAGGAAAGAGAGGGAGAGAGGGACGGGAGGGATAAGGAAAGAGAGAGAGAGGGACGGGAGGGAGAAGGAAAGAGAGGGAGAGAGGGACAGGAGGGATAAGGAAAGAGAGAGAGGGACGGGAGGTAGGGAGATGGAAAGAGAGAGAGAGAGGGATGGGAGGGAGGGAGAAGGAAAGAGAGAGAGAGGGACGGGAGGTAGGGAGATGGAAAGAGAGAGAGAGAGGGACGGGAGGTAGGGAGATGGAAAGAGAGAGAGACGGAAGGGAGAAGGAAAGAGAGAGAGGGATGGGAGGGAGAAGGAAAGAGAGAGAGAGAGACGGGAGGGAGGGAGAAGGAAAGAGAGAGAGAGAGGGATGGGAGGTTGGGAGATGGAAAGAGAGAGAGAGAGAGAGAGACGGGAGGGAGAAGGAAAGAGAGGGAGAGAGGGATGGGAGGGAGAAGGAAAGAGAGAGAGAGAGAGAGAGAGGGATGGGAGGGAGAAGGAAAGAGAGGGAGAGAGGGACAGGAGGGATAAGGAAAGAGAGAGAGGGACGGGAGGTAGGGAGATGGAAAGAGAGAGAGAGAGGGATGGGAGGGAGGGAGAAGGAAAGAGAGAGAGAGGGACGGGAGGTAGGGAGATGGAAAGAGAGAGAGAGAGGGACGGGAGGTAGGGAGATGGAAAGAGAGAGAGAGACGGGAGGGAGAAGGAAAGAGAGAGAGGGATGGGAGGGATAAGGAAAGAGAGAGAGAGGGACGGGAGGGAGAAGGAAAGAGAGGGAGAGAGGGACAGGAGGGATAAGGAAAGAGAGAGAGGGACGGGAGGTAGGGAGATGAAAAGAGAGAGAGAGGGGGATGGGAGGGAGGGAGAAGGAAAGAGAGAGAGAGGGACGGGAGGTAGGGAGATGGAAAGAGAGAGAGAGAGGGACGGGAGGGAGGGAGATGGAAAGAGAGAGAGAGAGAGACAGGAGGGAGAAGGAAAGAGAGAGAGAGAGGGATGGGAGGGAGAAGGAAAGAGAGAGAGAGATGGGTGGGAGAAGGAAAGAGAGAGAGGGACTGGAGGGAGAAGGAAAGAGAGAGAAAACGCAATCATTAGCAACTGGTGGTCCTTGCTCCAGCAAATGGCAGTTTGAGAGGAGATTTATTCAGAGTCCTGGCTGGAAGTGATTTATTTATTTCAGCAGAGGCTGTGAGATCATTAACCTCCGTTGTGTCTCTGGGGAACAGGCATCTGTGCCCCCCCCTCCCCCATGTATGCTCACACAAAAAGGCCCCCATGCGACACGCCTGCCTCTATGGCCCAGGCTCGAGGATGGAAGACGGGGGTTATCTGGCTCATTTCCACTGGCAGAACCAGGAGGAACCGGGACAAAGAACTAACGAGAACAAAGCACATTGGACCAGAGGCCTGGGTGAGGGGGGCTGTCCAAAGAGCCAGAGGAAGACTGGGGTCCCTGGTGTGTCTTCTAATGGAAGATGTGGAGGGTCAGAGAAAGACCAAGCTCACTTGTTGATGTGTCTCCATCAGTTTCAATTTATGGCCATCTCCTGATTTAATATGAGCATCAATATGGAGCCTTTTTTTATCACAGAATCATCTATTTATCAAAGCTTTTATTAATCATCAATCGTTGACAATATAATTAAAGAAGCACGTTCGTATATTTCTAGACATCCTCAGACCGAAGTGTGGTGGTCATCTCTGTGTGGCTCTGAAATAGAGAATCACAGTACAATTCACCTCAAAGGCGTCTCAAAAGCAATGCAACATCCAAGTTCGCATCACTAATGTGCTGTAACTAGATGTAACTCACACCAACTTACCGAAATGAGATGACATGATCAGAACTAATAATGCAAAGCATTATTTTTCCAATAACTTACTGGGATTAATCAAATCATATGTTATTTGTCACATGTTTGGTAAACAACAAGTGTAGACTAACAGTGAAATGCTGACTTACGGTCCCTTCACAATACAGAGAGAAACATCTAGAAAAAGAATCACATGAGGAATAAATCCACAATGAGGGTGGGTACAGGGAGTCTGAGATGATAGTATTGATTTTATCCATGACCAGCCTTTCAAAGCACTTCATGGCTACTGATGTGAGTGCTACGGGGTGTTAATTATTTAGGCAGGTTACCTTCTCTTCTTTGGGCACAGGGACTACGGTGGTCTGCTTGAAACATGTCGTTATT
Source organism: Oncorhynchus masou masou (assembly GCF_036934945.1). Lineage (NCBI taxonomy): Eukaryota > Metazoa > Chordata > Actinopteri > Salmoniformes > Salmonidae > Oncorhynchus > Oncorhynchus masou. Next base: position 112,473,314 of record NC_088235.1, read on the forward strand.
ACAGACTGGGTCAGGGAGAGGTAGAAAATGTCAGTGAAGATACATGCTCTGAGTACGTGTCCTGGTACTCCATCTGTGTGAATGTATAACCTGTTTAAAGGTCTTACTCACATTGTATCGAAGAGAGCAAAGAAGGCATTTAGCTCGTCTGGTCGGCTCACGTCACTGGGCAATATTTTCTGTGTGTGTGGTGTAAATGTTTTCTGTGTGTGGTGTAAATGTTTTCTGTGTGTGGAGTAAATGTTTTCTGTGTGTGTGGAGTAAATGTTTTCTGTGTGTGGAGTAAATGTTTTCTGTGTGTGGTGTAAATGTTTTATGTGTGTGGTGTAAATGTTTTCTGTGTGTGGTGTAAATGATTTCTGTGTGTGGTGTAAATGTTTTCTGTGTGTGTGGAGTAAATGTTTTCTGTGTGTGTGTGGAGTAAATGTTTTCTGTGTGTGGAGTAAATGTTTTCTGTGTGTGTGGAGAAAATGTTTTCTGTGTGTGGAGTAAATGTTTTCTGTGTGTGGAGTAAATGTTTTCTGTGTGTGGTGTAAATTTTTTCTGTGTGTGGAGTAAATGTTTTCTGTGTGTGGTGTAAATGTTTTCTGTGTGTGGAGTAAATGTTTTCTGTGTGTGGAGTAAATGTTTTCTGTGTGTGTGTGGAGTAAATGTTTTCTCTGTGTGGAGTAAATGTTATCTGTGTGTGGAGTAAATGTTTTCTGTGTGTGGAGTAAATGTTTTCTGTGTGTGGTGTAAATGTTTTCTGTGTGTGGAGTAAATGTTATCTGTGTGTGGAGTAAATGTTTTCTGTGTGTGTGGAGTAAATGTTTTCTGTGTGTGTGTGGAGTAAATGTTTTCTGTGTGTGGAGTAAATGTTTTCTGTGTGTGTGGAGTAAATGTTTTCTGTGTGTGGAGTAAATGTTTTCTGTGTGTGGAGTAAATGTTTTCTGTGTGTGGTGTAAATTTTTTCTGTGTGTGGAGTAAATGTTTTCTGTGTGTGGTGTAAATGTTTTCTGTGTGTGGAGTAAATGTTTTCTGTGTGTGGAGTAAATGTTTTCTGTGTGTGTGTGGAGTAAATGTTTTCTGTGTGTGTGTGGAGTAAATGTTTTCTGTGTGTGGAGTAAATGTTTTCTGTGTGTGGAGTAAATGTTTTCTGTGTGTGGAGTAAATGTTTTCTGTGTGTGGTGTAAATGTTTTCTGTGTGTGGAGTAAATGTTATCTGTGTGTTTTTTTTTACCTTTATTTAACCATGTTTTCTGTGTGTTTTTTTTACCTTTATTTACCCAGGCAAGTCAGTTAAGAACAAATTCTTATTTTCAATGACGGCCTAGGAACAGTGGGTTAACTGCCTGTTCAGGGGCAGAACGACAGATTTGAACCTTGTCAGCGCGGGGGTTTGAACATGCAACCTTCCGTTTACTAGTCCAATGTGTGGAGTAAATGTTTTCTGTGTGTGTGTGGAGTAAATGTTTTCTGTGTGTGGAGTAAATGTTTTCTGTGTGTGTGGAGTAAATGTTTTCTGTGTGTGGAGTAAATGTTTTCTGTGTGTGGTGTAAATGTTTTCTGTGTGTGGTGTAAATGTTTTCTGTGTGTGGTGTAAATGTTTTCTGTGTGTGGTGTAAATGTTTTCTGTGTGTGTGGAGTAAATGTTTTCTGTGTGTGTGTGGAGTAAATGTTTTCTGTGTGTGGAGTAAATGTTTTCTGTGTGTGTGGAGAAAATGTTTTCTGTGTGTGGAGTAAATGTTTTCTGTGTGTGGAGTAAATGTTTTCTGTGTGTGGTGTAAAAATTTTCTGTGTGTGGAGTAAATGTTTTCTGTGTGTGGTGTAAATGTTTTCTGTGTGTGGAGTAAATGTTTTCTGTGTGTGGAGTAAATGTTTTCTGTGTGTGTGTGGAGTAAATGTTTTCTCTGTGTGGAGTAAATGTTATCTGTGTGTGGAGTAAATGTTTTCTGTGTGTGGAGTAAATGTTTTCTGTGTGTGGTGTAAATGTTTTCTGTGTGTGGAGTAAATGTTATCTGTGTGTGGAGTAAATGTTTTCTGTGTGTGTGGAGTAAATGTTTTCTGTGTGTGTGTGGAGTAAATGTTTTCTGTGTGTGGAGTAAATGTTTTCTGTGTGTGTGGAGTAAATGTTTTCTGTGTGTGGAGTAAATGTTTTCTGTGAGTGGAGTAAATGTTTTCTATGTGTGGTGTAAATTTTTTCTGTGTGTGGAGTAAATGTTTTCTGTGTGTGGTGTAAATGTTTTCTGTGTGTGGAGTAAATGTTTTCTGTGTGTGGAGTAAATGTTTTCTGTGTGTGTGTGGAGTAAATGTTTTCTGTGTGTGGAGTAAATGTTTTCTGTGTGTGGAGTAAATGTTTTCTGTGTGTGGAGTAAATGTTTTCTGTGTGTGGTGTAAATGTTTTCTGTGTGTGGAGTAAATGTTATCTGTGTGTGGAGTAAATGTTTTCTGTGTGTGGTGTAAATGTTTTCTGTGTGTGGAGTAAATGTTTTCTGTGTGTGGTGTAAATGTTTTCTGTGTGTGGAGTAAATGTTTTCTGTGTGTGGAGTAAATGTTTTCTGTGTGTTTTTTTTTACCTTTATTTAACCATGTTTTCTGTGTGTTTTTTTTAACCTTTATTTACCCAGGCAAGTCAGTTAAGAACAAATTCTTATTTTCAATGACGGCCTAGGAACAGTGGGTTAACTGCCTGTTCAGGGGCAGAACGACAGATTTGAACCTTGTCAGCGCGGGGGTTTGAACATGCAACCTTCCGTTTACTAGTCCAATGTGTGGAGTAAATGTTTTCTGTGTGTGGTGTAAAGGTGATCTAGAATTTTGACACCTCTGTTTGCAAAGATGGCATGCTGTTTAAAATGAAGTAAAAACAAATTCCCATTTTCCCTGCGTTAAAATCACCGGCCATTGGGAACACTGCCTCTGGGTGTGCATTTTCTGGTTTGCTTATGGCCCTACACAGCTCGTTGAGGGCTGCCTTAGTGCCAGCGTCGGTTTGAGGCGGTAAATGGAAAGCTCCGGAAAATATAGATGAAAGAAAACCTCTTGGTCTGCAGCTTATCATGAGGTATTCTAACTCAGGTGAGCAAAAACTTCAAGACACACACCTATATTATCTATGTCCTTGTCGATGCATGGAAAAGCCAACAAGATGAACTGTATATTATCTATGTCCTTGTCGATGCATGGAAAAGACAACAAGATGAACTGTATATTATCTATGTCCTTGTCGATGCATGGAACAGCTAACAAGATGGACTGTATATTATCTATGTCCTTGTCGATGCATGGAAAAGCCAACAAGATGAACTGTATATTATCTATGTCCTTGTAGATGCATGGAACAGCCAACAAGATGAACTGTATATTATCTATGTCCTTGTTGATGCATGGAACAGTCAACAAGATGAACTGTATATTATCTATGTCCTTGTCGATGCATGGAAAAGCCAACAAGATGAACTGTATATTATCTATGTCCTTGTCGATGCATGGAAAAGCCAACTAGATGAACTGTATATTATCTATGTCCTTGTAGATGCATGGAACAGCCAACAAGATGGACTGTATATTATCTATGTCCTTGTCGATGCATGGAAAAGCCAACAAGATGAACTGTATATTATCTATGTCCTTGTCGATGCATGGAAAAGCCAACAAGATGAACTGTATATTATCTATGTCCTTGTTGATGCATGGAACAGTCAACAAGATGAACTGTATATTATCTATGTCCTTGTCGATGCATGGAAAAGCCAACAAGATGAACTGTATATTATCTATGTCCTTGTCGATGCATGGAAAAGCCAACTAGATGAACTGTATATTATCTATGTCCTTGTAGATGCATGGAACAGCCAACAAGATGGACTGTATATTATCTATGTCCTTGTCGATGCATGGAAAAGCCAACAAGATGAACTGTATATTATCTATGTCCTTGTAGATGCATGGAAAAGCCAACAAGATGAACTGTATATTATCTATGTCCTTGTCGGTGCATGGAAAAGCCAACAAGATGAACTGTATATTATCTATGTCCTTGTAGATGCATGGAACAGCCAACAAGATGAACTGTATATTATCTATGTCCTTGTCGATGCATGGAACAGTCAACAAGATGGACTGTATATTATCTATGTCCTTGTAGATGCATGGAACAGCCAACAAGATGAACTGTATATTATCTATGTCCTTGTCGATGCATGGAACAGTCAACAAGATGGACTGTATATTATCTATGTCCTTGTCGATGCATGGAAAAGCCAACAAGATGAACTGTATATTATCTATTTCCTTGTCGATGCATGGAAAAGCCAACAAGATGAACTGTATATTATCTATGTCCTTGATGATGCATGGAAAAGCCCAACAAGATGAACTGTATATTATCTATGTCCTTGTCGATGCATGGAAAAGCCAACAAGATGAACTGTATATTATCCATGTCCTTGTTCCGCTACGACTCCATGAAACATAGAATATTACGGTTCTTCGGGTCCCGTTGATAGGATCGTCTCGAACAGAGCTCCTCCAGTTTGTTCTCTAGTGACCGTACGTTCGCTAACAGAACGGAGGGTAGAGAAGGTTTATTTGCTCGCCAACATAGTCTTGCCGGGGTTCTGGCTCGTCTGCCTCTTTTGCGCCGTAATTTCCTACATTTTGAGTCCCGGGGATTACGGCCTAGTCCGGAGTAAGCAGTTCTTCCAGAGTCATCCAAATCGAGATTAGTTATAGCTGTTCTGATCTCCAGAACCTGTTTTCGGGTCATAGGAAATAATGGTGGAGACATTATGTACAAAAAAAAAGTTAAAGATTGAAAAAATATATATATATATAAAAGAAATAGCAGAATTGGTCAGGAGACTCTAAAACGGTTGCTATGACTGCAGCTCCATCTTTTGATGTTAATGTGATAGATGTTGGGAGTATAAGGTCCAAAGGTTTTCTGTAGTGTCTGCCTCTGTGGGTCTCTGTGGGTCTCTGTGGGTTTCCAGGCAGGATCTTAGTCCAACATGTCAATAGGTTGTTGAATCATATGCACCAGTATATCCATGTCCATCTAATTAGAAAATATTGAGGAGATCCGGACAAAACTCCGAACGGATTTCATTTACATACACTCAAGTGGCAGGAGGAGAAATTACAACGCTGAAGGAAACGACAGCATTAATCTGAAATTAATCAGGACATGAACTTAACTGGGGGGGCACTGCAGCCTCATCTGTGCCTTTAAAAAAAATATATGTAATTGAACACTTATGGCAATCTCATAGCTGCGGCAAAGAGCATCTGCATCAACCTACGGCACCTGGAGTGGAGTAGCAGTGGACAGAATCATTTAATTATTTAATCACTCTCCCATCTCCAATGCTGTGATCTTTTAATTTCATTTGATTTCAGAATTGCTCTAATATACGTTTATATGCCTATATCGGGGGCTGTGGGTTGTGCGTTAAGGGAGAGAGAGAGGGATGAAAGGTTAAAAGGAGGGAGGGAGGGAGGTAGAGGTGGAGGGATGGAAGGAGGGATGGGAGGGAGAGATGGAGGGAGTGAGGGAATAGGGATGGAGGGAGGGATGAATAGGTGGAGGGATGTAGGGAGGGATAGAGGGAATAGGGATGAAGGAGGGATGGATGTAGGGAGCGATGGATGTAGGGAGGGATGGATGGATGGAGGGAGAGATGGAGGGAGGGAGAGGTGGAGGGAGAGAGGGAATATGGATGGAGGGAGGGATGGAGAGGTGGAGGGAGGGAGGTAGAGGTGGAGGGATGTAGGGAGGGATAGAGGGAATAGGGATGAAGGAGGGATGGAGAGGTGGAGGGAGATAGAGGTGGAGGGATGTAGGGAGGGAGAGATGGAGGGAGAGATGGAAGGAGAGAGGGAATATGGATGGAGGAAGGGATGGAGAGGTGGAGGGAGGGAGGTAGATGTGGAGGGATGGAGGTAGAAGTGGAGGGATGTAGTGAGGGATAGAAGAAATAGGGATGAAGGAGGGATGGAGAGGTGGAGGGAGATAGAGGTTGAGGGATGTAGGGAGGGATGGAGGGATGGAGGGAGAGACAGAATATGGAAGGAGGAAGGGATGGAAAGGTGGAGGGAGGGAGGTAGATGTGGAGGGATGGAGGGAGGGATGGAGGGAGAGATGGAGGGAGGGAGAGGTGGAGGGAGGGATGGAGGGAGGGACGGAGGGAGAGATGGAGGGAGGGAGAGGTGGAGGGAGGGATGGAGGGATTGGTGGGATTGTCATTTTGCTGGCGATTATTCTGCACCAATCTTATCAAGCGAACACTTGAGAGCTCCACAAATCAGGGTTTTATTGGGCGACATAAAGATGAGTATCCAATTGGAGATGAAGAGTTCAAATACAGAAGACATTTTTACAGTGGCATAATTTCCTACCCGTCTGGTTAAATGTTAGGATTTTAAAGTTATATTGCAATAAAAATGTATGCTTTAACTAAATATAAAATGTTCTACGACCGTGCTGATCAGGTGCTGATACAGTAAAAATAGAAGGCCTGTCGGTAATTAATCACCTTTTGTCCCTGAATTTGACCAACAGATATATAAAGGAACCACGTCATTCACTTGAAGCATAAAACATGATCAGTTCGATCAAACTTTTATTTAAAATAATAGGAAATAAATCTTTGTACTATGTCTAAAGGAATAAAAATTCAGTCGCTAGTGAAAGTCTTGCACAGTATTCACATTTTGATGCCTTACAATTAAATCTAATAAGGGATTCTACAGGAAAACCCACCTGAGTTTTAAACCAAACCTACTGGTATCCCGTGTATATAGCCAAGTTATCGTTACTCATTGTGTATTTATTGTATATAACCAAGTTATCGTTACTCATTGTGTATTTATTGTATATAGCCAAGTTATCATTACTCATTGTGTATTTATTGTATATAGCCAAGTTATCATTACTCATTGTGTATTTATTTTTATAGCCAAGTTATCGTTACTCATTGTGTATTTATTGTATATAGCCAAGTTATCGTTACTCATTGTGTATTTATTGTATATAGCCAAGTTATCGTTACTCATTGTGTATTTATTGTATATAGCCAAGTTATCGTTACTCATTGTGTATTTATTGTGTATAGCCAAGTTATCGTTACTCATTGTGTATTTATTGTATATAGCCAAGTTATCGTTACTCATTGTGTATTTATTGTATATAGCCAAGTTATCGTTCTCATTGTGTATTTATTGTATATAGCCAAGTTATCGTTACTCATTGTGTATTTATTGTATATAGCCAAGTTATCATTACTCATTGTGTATTTATTGTATATAGCCAAGTTATCGTTACTCATTGTGCATTTATTGTATATAGTCAAGTTATCGTTACTCATTGTGTATTTATTGTACATAGCCAAGATATCGTTACTCATTGTGTATTTATTGTATATAGCCAAGTTATCGTTACTCATTGTGTATTTATTGCATATAGCCAAGTTATAATTACTCATTGTGTATTTATTGTATAAAGCCAAGTTATCGTTACTCATTGTTTATTTATTTTTATAGCCAAGTTATCGTTACTCATTGTGTATTTATTGTGTATAGCCAAGTTATCGTTACTCATTGTGCATTTATTGTATATAGTCAAGTTATCGTTACTCATTGTGTATTTATTGTATATAGCCAAGATATCGTTACTCATTGTGTATTTATTGTATATAGCCAAGATATCGTTACTCATTGTGTATTTATTGCATATAGCCAAGTTATCGTTACTCATTGTGTATTTATTGTATATAGCCAAGTTATCGTTACTCATTGTGTATTTATTGTATATAGCCAAGTTATCGTTACTCATTGTGTATTTATTGTATATAGCCAAGTTATCATTACTCATTGTGTATTTATTGTATGTAGCCAAGTTATCGTTACTCATTGTGTATTTATTGTATATAGCCAAGTTATCGTTCTCATTGTGTATTTATTGTATATAGCCAAGTTATCATTACTCATTGTGTATTTATTTTTATAGCCAAGTTATCGTTACTCATTGTGTATTTATTGTGTATAGCCAAGTTATCGTTACTCATTGTGTATTTATTGTATATAGCCAAGTTATCGTTACTCATTGTGTATTTATTGTATATAGCCAAGTTATCGTTCTCATTGTGTATTTATTGTATATAGCCAAGTTATCGTTACTCATTGTGTATTTATTGTATATAGCCAAGTTATCGTTACTCATTGTGTATTTATTGTATATAGCCAAGTTATCGTTACTCATTGTGTATTTATTGTATATAGCCAAGTTATCATTACTCATTGTGTATTTATTGTATATAGCCAAGTTATCATTACTCATTGTGTATTTATTGTATATAGCCAAGTTATCATTACTCATTGTGTATTTATTGTATGTAGCCAAGTTATCGTTACTCATTGTGCATTTATTGTATATAGTCAAGTTATCGTTACTCATTGTGTATTTATTGTATATAGCCAAGTTATCATTACTCATTGTGTATTTATTGTATATAGCCAAGTTATCATTACTCATTGTGTATTTATTTTTATAGCCAAGTTATCGTTACTCATTGTGTATTTATTGTATATAGCCAAGTTATCGTTACTCATTGTGTATTTATTGTATATAGCCAAGTTATCATTACTCATTGTGTATTTATTCCTCCTGTTATTATTTTTCTATTATTTCAATTTTTTCTCTCTGCATTGTTGGGAAGGGCCTATAAGTAAGCATTTAACTGTTAGTCTACATCTATTGTTTACGAAGTATTTCACTGTTAGTCAACACCTGTTGTTTAGAAAGCATTTCACTGTTAGTCAACACCTGTTGTTTACAAAGCATTTCACTGTTAGTCTACACCTGTTGTTTAGAAAGCATTTCACTGTTCGTCAACACCTGTTGTTTAGAAAGCATTTCACTGTTAGTCAACACCTGTTGTTTAGAAAGCATTTCACTGTTAGTCAACACCTGTTGTTTACAAAGCATTTCACTGTTAGTCTACACCTGTTGTTTAGAAAGCATTTCACTGTTCGTCAACACCTGTTGTTTAGAAAGCATTTCACTGTTAGTCAACACCTGTTGTTTAGAAAGCATTTCACTGTTAGTCAACACCTGTTGTTTAGAAAGCATTTCACTGTTAGTCAACACCTGTTGTTTACAAAGCATTTCACTGTTAGTCTACACCTGTTGTTTAGAAAGCATTTCACTGTTCGTCAACACCTGTTGTTTAGAAAGCATTTCACTGTTAGTCAACACCTGTTGTTTAGAAAGCATTTCACTGTTAGTCTACACCTGTTGTTTAGAAAGCATTTCACTGTTAGTCAACACCTGTTGTTTAGAAAGCATTTCACTGTTAGTCAACACCTGTTGTTTAGAAAGCATTTCACTGTTAGTCAACACCTGTTGTTTACAAAGCATTTCACTGTTAGTCTACACCTGTTGTTTAGAAAGCATTTCACTGTTCGTCAACACCTGTTGTTTAGAAAGCATTTCACTGTTAGTCAACACCTGTTGTTTACAAAGCATTTCACTGTTAGTCTACACCTGTTGGTTACAAAGCATTTCACTGTTAGTCTACACCTGTTGTTTACAAAGCATTTCACTGTTAGTCTACACCTGTTGTTTACAAAGCATTTCACTGTTAGTCAACACCTGTTGTTTAGAAAGCATTTCACTGTTAGTCTACATCTATTGTTTACAAAGTATTTAACTGTTAGTCTACATCTATTGTTTACAAAGCATTTCACTGTTAGTCTACACCTGTTGTTTAGAAAGCATTTCACTGTTAGTCAACACCTGTTGTTTACAAAGCATTTCACTGTTAGTCAACACCTGTTGTTTAGAAAGCATTTCACTGTTAGTCAACACCTGTTGGTTACAAAGCATTTCACTGTTAGTCAACACCTGTTGTTTAGAAAGCATTTCACTGTTAGTCAACACCTGTTGGTTACAAAGCATTTCACTTTTAGTCTACACCTGTTGGTTACAAAGCATTTCACTGTTAGTCAACACCTGTTGTTTAGAAAGCATTTCACTGTTAGTCAACACCTGTTGTTTACAAAGCATTTCACTGTTAGTCAACACCTGTTGTTTACAAAGCATTTCACTGTTAGTCAACACCTGTTGTTTAGAAAGCATTTCACTGTTAGTCAACACCTGTTGTTTACAAAGCATTTCACTTTTAGTCTACACCTGTTTTTTACAAAGCATTTCACTGTTCGTCCACACCTGTTGTTTATGAATATTGAATATTGCTGGCCTTAAATGATTCAAAATTTACAGAGCTGGAACAATTATGATGAAAACAAAATACAAAAGTTGACTTAGTAGTTGTGAAAAGTTAGTCAAATATGATTCAAAATGATTTCGAGCTGCAATGGCTGCCAAAGGTGCTTCCACCAAGTATGACCTTTGGGCCGCGAAGACCTATTCACTCAGGACATCTTCGCTTTGTTTTTATTTTCCATTCAATTTCTCTCACTTCTATTTTTTATCATTTCATTTTAAGGCAGGGTAGCCTAGTGTTTAGAGCGTTGGACTAGTAACCGGAAGGTTGCGAGTTCAAACCCCCGAGCTGACAAGGTACAAATCTGTCGTTCTGCCCCCTGAACAGGCAGTTAACCCACTGTTTCTAGGCTGTCATTGAAAATAAGAATGTGTTCTTAACTGACTTGCCTGGTTAAATAAAGGTAAAACAAAAAAAAAGGCAGCAAACACTATGCAAGTGGTGTGTAGTCTTTCACTAGGTGCTCACTGTACATTAAGTGATTTCTCTCACGGTGTGTTCTGACTACTGACAGTCACTGTACATTAAGTGATTTCTCTCACGGTGTGTTCTGACTACTGACAGTCACTGTACATTAAGTGATTTCTGTCACGGTGTGTTCTGACTACTGACAGTAGGTTAGCTGAGTTTGAGGCTTAGATCTTAAAGTTGTACATTTTTAGTATCTGACGTTTATCGCAAAACCAATCTAATGTTTATTCTGTGAGGTTGCTGTGTGGTGCAGTACATCCCAGGCTCCAGTCAGTCATCTCTATAAAAGAGACCAAATGTACACAAATACAGAGAAACAATAAAAAGCAGCAGCAATGGAGGCAGAAATCAATTAATCCCCACAACAACACCACAACATTTCCTAATTTAATAAATTAAGTGGGGAAAATATGCAGAATAAGATAGGGGAGGCGAGAATAATTTTGGCAGGGTTAAAAACAATGTGGCGTGGAGAGAGAGAGAGAGGGGTAAGGGTGGTGGGGTGCAGAGACAGAAGTGTAGGGGTGGTGGTGGAGAGAGAGAGAGAGAGAGAGAGAGAGGGGTAAGGGTGGTGGGGTGCAGAGACAGAAGGGTAGGGGTGGTGGTGGAGAGAGAGAGAGAGAGAGGGGTAAGGGTGGTGGGGTGCAGAGACAGAAGGGTAGGGGTGGTGGTGGTGGTGGAGAGAGAAAGAGAGGGGGGGGTAGGAGTGGCGATGGTGATGGTGGGGTGGTTCAGGGATAAACAAATAAACCTTGACAAGGGCAACAGAGGAGAGGGAGAAAGGGAGAGAGAGAGAGAGGGGGGCAGGGAGATGCCCTGTCCTGTTCTGTTAGAGACTGTTATGTTAGAGAAAAGGGGGCTTGCCTTGCCAAGAGACGGCCCTGAACTGCGGCAGCGTGGCGGGAGCAGCCTGGCTGCACGGAGCAGAGAGCAGGCTGCCAGCACCGGCTGATTTATCAGGGGGCCAAACGCCAGCCGCCACCTCGCTCTCCCCAGCGCCCTCCCTTTATAAAGAGCCTCCCTGACGGCTACGATAGTGCAATCAGGGCCACGGCAGAGCCAAGGCAATTTCTCCTTCACTCTCTGATAACCCCACGCCTTATTGAAAGCCAATAGCAATGGCAGCAACAACAACTCAATTGGAAAGAGTTGGTGTGTTTTGAAGGGGGGGGGGGTAGAAAAGGTTACGCCCTGACACAATGAGGGGGAGGAGAGGGATGTATGTCTCAGATGGCGTGAAAGGTCCCTTTGTCCTCCAACAGGTGGCGTCATTCCATGTAGCGGGTCTTTCAACCAACCTGTCCATTCCTGTACGACCACACTGGTCTTTCAACCAACCAAGTCTTGAAGACTGTGACTCGTCTTTGACAAATAAACAGGAGTGATTCCTGTTGATTCCCCCCCCCCAAAAAAAAAATCTGGGACATCATTTTTGGAATTCCTGTGTACAATACCTGCAATAAAACAAAATCTTACTCACATTTTCACAGATTTCTTCTAATTGTAAAATGAAAGAACATCTCATGAATTTCAGAGCAGAGAGTTCCTCTTCTTGAAACAGAGGAAGCACTTCTCATGAATTTCAGAGCAGAGTTCCTCTTCTTGAAACGGAGGCGAACGGAGGCAGCACTTCTCATGAATTTCAGAGCAGAGTTCCTCTTCTTGAAACGGAGGCAGCACTTCTCATGAATTTCAGAGCAGAGTTCCTCTTCTTGAAACGGAGGCAGCACTTCTCATGAATTTCAGAGCAGAGAGTTCCTCTTCTTGAAACGGAGGCAGCACTTCTCATGAATTTCAGAGCAGAGAGTTCCTCTTCTTGAAACGGAGGCAGCACGTCTCATGAATTTCAGAGCAGAGAGTTCCTCTTCTTGAAACGGAGGCAGCACGTCTCATGAATTTCAGAGCAGAGAGTTCCTCTTCTTGAAACGGAGGCAGCCCTTCTCATGAATTTCAGAACAGAGAGTTCCTCTCCTTGAAACAGAGGCAGCACGTCTCATGAATTTCAGAGCAGAAAGTTCCTCTTCTTGAAAGGGAGGCAGCACGTCTCATGAATTTCAGAGCAGAGAGTTCCTCTTCTTGAAACGGAGGCAGCACTTCTCATGAATTTCAGAGCAGAGAGTTCCTCTTCTTGAAACGGAGGCAGCACTTGTCATGAATTTCAGAGCAGAGAGTTCCTCTTCTTGAAACGGAGGCAGCACGTCTCATGAATTTCAGAGCAGAGAGTTCCTCTTCTTGAAACGGAGGCAGCACTTCTCATGAATTTCAGAGCAGAGAGTTCCTCTCCTTGAAACGGAGGCAGCACTTCTCATGAATTTCAGAGCAGAGAGTTCCTCTTCTTGAAACGGAGGCAGCACATCTCATGAATTTCAGAGCAGAGTTCCTCTTCTTGAAACGGAGGCAGCACTTCTCATGAATTTCAGAGCAGAGTTCCTCTTCTTGAAACGGAGGCAGCACTTCTCATGAATTTCAGAGCAGAGAGTTCCTCTTCTTGAAACGGAGGCAGCACTTCTCATGAATTTCAGAGCAGAGAGTTCCTCTTCTTGAAACGGAGGCAGCACTTCTCATGAATTTCAGAGCAGAGAGTTCCTCTTCTTGAAACAGAGGCAGCACTTCTCATGAATTTCAGAGCAGAGAGTTCCTCTTCTTCCGGAACCTTACACTTCTGTTCCATGTTTGTTAAAGCTTACCATTCGCAGCTGGCTAGTATTTCTTATCATAAGTTTTAAATGGACAAAAGGCCTTACAATTCAATTAAAATACATACAATGGACTTAGTTATAAAAGTTTCTTGAGAGATTCTAAGAATAAGGAGGAACCCTGAGGCTCGTTGAGATTTTCAATTATTACAAAAAAAAATGTTTTTATGTAAAAAAAATGGAAGAATATAACGTGTACTTCCAAAATAATAATGTTAGATAATGATAATCCAATCTTTTGAACATGTATTTTCTTTTGGATGTTTTTCCACAGTTGTTTCCTTGGAGGTTTATGTCAATTTAAACTGTTTGTGGAATGCTTTCAGTCTAACACAACATGGTCAAGTCGATGATATGATCTTTCAGGGGAGAACATACAGTAGGAGCAGACTGGAGCTCTATCACTTCCTACTCTGAAGGAATTGGATTTTTACAGTAGTGGTGAATCTCTTATCTTTGACAATCTTGCTCTCCTATTGTGCACCCATGAGCTCTGGGGAAAAGAGGCTTCCAGACGGTTTTACTTTGCGACTGATTTTTTCATTTATTTTAGCCTTTAGAATCTTTGGCCACTTGTGGTTCACAATATTGACCCCTTGCTGGTAATGCCGGGAGAATGGTGGTATTGACCCCTTGCTGGTAATGCCGGGAGAATGGTGGTATTGACCCCTTGCTGGTAATGCCGGGAGAATGGTGGTTTTGACCCGTTGCTGGTAATGGCGGGAGAATGGTGGTATTGACCCCTTGCTGGTAATGCTGGGAGAATGGTGGTATTGACCCCTTGCTGGTAATGCCGGGAGAATGGTGGTATTGACCCCTTGCTGGTAATGCCGGGAGAATGGTGGTATTGACCCCTTGTTGGTAATGCCGAGGGGAATGGTGGTATTGACCCCTTGCTGGTAATGCCGGGTGTGCTGATAATGCTGGGAGAATGGTGGTATTGACCCATTGCTGATAATGGTGGGATAATGGTGATATTTAACCCTTGCTGGGAGAATGGTGGTATTGACCCTTTGCTGGTAATGCCGAGAGAATGGTGGTATTGACCCCTTGCTACTAATGCTGTGAGAATTGTGGTATTGGCCTTTTACTGGTAATGCCAGAAGAATGGTGGTATTGACCCCTTGCTGGTAATGCCAGAAGAATGGTGTTATTGACCCCTTGCTGGTAATGCAGAGAGAATGGTGCAATATTTTATTTTTCTATAGATGGCAGCTCTAAGATTAATTGCATCTATAAAAGCACAGAAACTACAACAACAAAAAATACAAAACAATAACATTATAACACAGGATGTAAGTTAGGGAGTGGAATGATGAAAGACGAATTGAAGCAGATATGATGGCATAGAGATGGAACTTCAGTCAGTGAGACAGTCTCAGCAGCGCACCTCGATATCCTGTCCTCAACGTCCCGTGCTCAGGGCTTTGTAGCTTGATGGTTAGCTAACTAGCTAGCTAGCTACTCCTCCTCTCCACTAACTCTGTGTAGCAGCCACTTGGGTGATGCTAATGTTACCGCTGCCAACAGGGGCGCTAAAAGCTCACCACACATAATTAAAAGTCAAGAGTATCGTCACTAGTATCAGTATCTCCATATGCAGTTCACTACTTCAGGCTTCTCATCAAGTCGGTGTTGAGGGATTCAAATCCAAACAGTCCAAACGGCTAGCTAGCTAAGCCAAACAACACAACATAAGTCTTCAATATTGGTGATGATTACCAATTCCAACAAATTCAAAGGCGCAAATAGCTGACAGAAAAAATGTAGATACTAAAAAAAAGGAACTTAAAAAAAAAATGTAATACAGTGGTTGCTCAATTTAAAGTTTTGAGATTATGCTGCGGTACTTAGATTTGTGGATTAGTACGGTACCCTGCGTCACCACTTCATTGCTCCAGACCACCACAAGGGGGAGTTAGAGTACTGATTATGCTTTTGGGTCCAACACCTCTCTGCATTTTGATACTTTGTGCAAGGCAATTGATCAGCATTAAAAACTTTGTGGATGGGGCCTCCCGAGTGGCGCAGCGGTTTAAGACATCGATGCCCATGAGGTGACATACAATTGGCGTCGTCCGGTTTAGGGAAGGGTTTGGCCAGCCGGGATGTCCTTAACCAAAAAATAGGCACGGTGGGCTTTGAGGTTTCTCAGAAATAAATAAATATTTTGGCCTTCAGATTACAATCGCTGACTTTCACATGGTTCCACAGAATATCAACTGGGATGGATCATGAGGCAAATGAGGCTCCTTCATCAACATCTTTATGCCTTTTTCAGGACCCTGTCTTTCAAAGATTATTTGCACAAATCCAAATAACTTCACAGATCTTCTTTGTAAAGGGTTTAAAAACTGTTTCCCATGCTTGTTCAATGAACCATAAACAATTAATGAACATGCACCTGTGGAACTGTCGTTAAGACAATAACAGCTTACAGAAGGTAGTCAATTAAGGTCACAGCTATTAAAACTTAGGACACTAAAGAGGACTTTCTACTGACTCTGAAAAACACCAAAAGAAAGATGCCCAGGGTCCCTGCTCATCTGTGTGAACGTGCCTTAGGCATGCTGTAAGGAGGCATGAGGACTGCAGATGTGGCTAGGGCAATAAATTGAAATGTCCGTACTGTGAGACGTCTAAGACAGGGAGACAGGACGGACAGCTGATCGTCCTCACAGTGGCAGACCACGTGTGACAACACCTGCAAAGGATCAGTACATCCGAACATCACACCTGCGGCACAGGTACAGGACGGCAACAACAACTGCCCAAGTTACATCAGGGAACGCACAATCCATCCATCAGTGCTCAGACTGTCTGCAATAGGCTGAGAGAGGCTGGACTGAGGGCTTGTAGGCCTGTTGTAAGGCAGATCCTCACCAGACATCACTGGCAACAACGTCGCCTATAGGCACAATCCCACCATCGCTGGACCAAACAGGGCTGGCAAAAAGTGCTCTTCACTGACGAGTTACGGTTTTGTCTCACCAGGGGTGATGGTCAGATTTGCGTTAATCGTCAAAGGAATGAGCGTTACACCGAGGCCTATACTCTGGAGCGGTTTCGATTTGGAGGTAGAGGGTCTGTCAAGGCCTGGGGCGGTTTGTCACAGCATCATAGGACTGAGCTTGTTGTCATTGCAGGCAATCTCAACGCTGTGCGTTACAGGGAAGACATCCTCCTTCCTCATGTGGTACCCTTCCTGCAGGCTCATCCTGACATGACCCTCTAGCATGACAATGCCACCAGCCATACTGCTCTCACTTTTGATTTTGACCCCTCTTTGGTTCAGGGACACATTTTTTCAATTTCTGTTAGTCACATGTCTATGGAACTTGTTCAGTTTATGTCTCCGTTGTTGAATGTTGTTATGTTCATACAAATATTTACACATGTTAAGTTTGCTGAAAATAAACACAGTTGACAGTGAAAAGGTTTTAAATTCTCTAGTACAGCCAATATTGAAAACTATCAAAAGCACTAACGAGCATTAATGGCAACAATGGCTGACAATTAACCAACGTGCCATAGAATTCAGTGTATAATAGAATACTGCATAGAATGGCTGATTTCCACATATTTGTAAAAGCCTACCTGTGATTTGGCTGGAGGAATGGGAGGAAGGTGAGGATCAATGCGCAGCGTGGTACGTGTGCATATTTGTTTATGTAAACTGAACAATGAATAACAAAACAACAAAGAAAACAACCGAAACAGTCTGCCAGAGCCGCCAGTCTGTCCTGAGCTGCCAGAGCCGCCAGTCTGTCCTGAGCTGCCAGAGCCGCCAGTCTGTCCTGAGCTGCCAGAGCCACCAGTCTATCAGGAGCTGCCAGAGCCGTCAGTCAGCCAGGAGCTGCCAGAGCCGTCAGTCAGCCAGGAGCTGCCAGAGCCATCAGTCAGCCAGGAGCTGCCAAAAATCGCCCTTTACTCCGTGGCTCCCGATTGAGAACCATATTTAGGTAGCCTGTTTTCGATTATGTTTTGTAGGTGGTTGTTTTCAGTCTTTGTGTGTCTACACCAGACAGAACTGTTCCGGTTGTTTCTTTGTTGTTTTGTTATTCAGTGTTCAGTTGACTTTATTAAAAAGATGAACACGTCCTCACCTTATTCCACCGACGACGGCCGTTACAATAGTACTGGGTTGGACCCCACCTTTGCCTCCAGAACAGCCTGAATTCTCTGGGGGCATGGAAACGTTGCTCAATTGGTATCAAGGGACCTAAATTGTGCCAGGAAAATATTTCCCCACACCAGTACACCACCGCCACCAGCCTGTACCGTTGTCAACAGGCAGGATGGAGCCATGGACTCATGGTGCTTCGTGCCGAATCTTGACTCTGCCAATTGTCCAGCGTGTCCACTGGAGCAGCTTCTTCTTGTTTTTAGCTTATAGGAGTGGATCCTGGTGTGGTCTTCTACTGCATTAGCCCATCCGTGACAAAGAGGTCCGTTCCCGAGATGCTGTTCTGCTCCGTTATTTGCCTGTTTGTGGACCGGCTGTTTATT
Organism: Oncorhynchus masou masou; assembly: GCF_036934945.1. Taxonomy (NCBI): domain Eukaryota; kingdom Metazoa; phylum Chordata; class Actinopteri; order Salmoniformes; family Salmonidae; genus Oncorhynchus; species Oncorhynchus masou. Next base: position 112,491,255 of record NC_088235.1, read on the forward strand.
TAACCTTTATTTTATTTAACTAGGCAAGTCAGTTCAAATTCGTATTTTCAATGACGGCCTAGGAACAGTGGGTTAACTGCCTTATTCAGGGGCAGAACGACAGATTTTTACCTTGTCGGCTCGGAGAGTCTATCTTGCAACCTTTCGGTTACTAGTCCACCAACGCTCAAACCCTTAGGCTACCTGCCGCCCCGAGAAATTTTTACGAGGCAAGTCAATTTACAATGACGGCCTACACGACACTGGGCCAATTGTGCACTGCCCTTGGGGATTCCCAATCATGGCCGGCTGTGATACAGCCTGGAATCAAACCAGGGTCTGTAGTGACGCCTCTAGCCCTGAGATGCAGTGCCATAGGCCTCTGTTAGCTTGCACGATTCTTGCCATTCTCCTTTGACCTCACATCAATGAGCTGTTTTTGCATACACCTTAGCAAAATACATTTAAACCCAGTTTTTCACAATTACTGACATTTAATCCTAGTAAAAATTCCCTGTCTTAGGTCAGTTAGGATCACCACTTTATTTTAAGAATGTGAAATGTCAGAACAATAGTAGAGAGAAGTATTTATTTCAGCTTTTTTATCTTTCATCACATTCCCAGTGGGTCAGAAGTTTACAAACACTCAATTAGTATTTGGTAGCATTGCCTTTTAATTGGTTGTTTAATAACTTGAGTCAAATGTTTTGGGTAGCCTTCCACAAGCTTCCCACAATAAGTTGGGTGAATTTTGGCCAATTCCTCCTGACAGAGCTGGTGTAACTGAGTCAGGTTTGTAGGCCTCCTTGCTCACACACGCTTTTTCAGTTCTGCCCAGGGCTTTGTGATGGCCACTCCAATACATTGACTTTGGTGTCCTTAAGCTATTTTGCCACAATTTTGGAAGTATGCTTGGGGTCATTGTCCATTTGGAAGACCCATTTGCGACCAAGCTTTAAATTCCAGACTGATGTCTTGAGATGTTGCTTCAATATATACGCGTAACTTTCCATCCTCACGATGCCATCTATTTTGTGAAGTGCACCAGTCCCTCCTGCAGCAAGCACCCTTACAACATGATGCTGCCACCCCCGTCCTTCACGGTTGGGATGGTGTTCTTCAGCTTGCAAGCCTCCCCCTTTTTCTTCCAAACATAACGATGGACATTATGGTCAAACAGTTCTATTTTTGTTTCATCAGACTAGAGGACATTTCTCCAGAAAGTACCATCTTTGTCCCCAGTTGCAAAGCCGTAGTCTGGCATGTTTATGGCGTTTTTTGAGCAGTGGCTTCTTCCTTGCTGAGCGGCCTTTCAGGTTATGTCGATATAGTACTCGTTTTACTGTGGATATAGATACTTTTGTACCTGTTTTCTCCATCATCTTCACAAGGTTGATTTGCACTTTTCGCACCAAAGTACGTTCATCTCTAGGAGACAGAACACGTCTCCTTCCTGAGCGGTATGATGGCTGCGTGGTCCCATGGTGTTTATAATTGCGTACTATTGTTTGTACAGATGAACGTGGTACCTTCAGGCGTTTGGAAATTGCTCCCAAGGATGAACCAGATTTGCGGAGGCCTACAAATTTTCTCTGAGGTCTTGGCTGATTTCTTTTGATTTTCCCATGATAAGCAAAGAGGCACCGAGTTTGAAAGTAGGCCTTGAAATACATCCGCAGGTACACCTCCAATTGACTCAAATTATGTCAATTAGTCTATCAGAAGCTTTTTTCTGGAATTTTCCAAGCTGTTTAAAGGCACAGTCAACTTAATATATGTAAACTTCTGACCCACTGGAATTATGATACAGTGAATTTTAAGGGAAATATTCCCTCTGTAAACAATTGTTGGAAAAAATACTTGTGTCATGCACAAAGTAGAATTGACTTGCCAAAACTAGACTTGCCAAAACTAGAAATTTGTGGAGTGGTTGAAAAACAAGTTTTAATGACTCCAACCTAAGTGTATGTAAACCTCCGACTTCAACTGTACGTGACAGAATACTGTCTCACAATGTGCAAGCAGCTATAAGGGCACAAGGCAAGACCCAAATGCAGACACAGGAGGCAGATGGTTGCGCTCCGATATTTATTATAGCAAAAGGGAAAAAGGCAGGTCGGGGACAGGCGGGAGTTCATAAACCAGGTCAGATTCCAAACAGTACCAGGCGATAGGCAGGCTCGAGGTCAGAAGCAGGCATAGTGGTCAGGCAGGCAGGCTCAGAGTCAGGACAGCAAGGGTCAAAACCAGGAGGGTGAGAAAAGAGAGACTGGGAAAAGCAGGAGCTGAGACACAAAAAAATTGGTTGACAAACAAGATGAACTGGCACAGAGAGACAGGAAGCACAGCCCCCACCACTGAGAGGTACAAGGTTGCCATGGTCATTTCTCTGCTGACCGGATGGGCATTGGAGTGGGATACGACTGTCTGGGTGATGAGGAGTTGGGATCCTAAGAGAGGTTCAGTGTGGTCTTGGAACTATCCAACTCCAGCAGTGTGCCCAGACAGCTGTGGAGTATGGCCTCACCTTTCGGACTGTGGCAGCCTCCAGCAGATGGAATGAGCCGGCGTTCCGCACTCTCTTCCGGAGAGGACTGCGTGAAGAGGTCCAGACAGAGTTGGCCTATCGGACAACCTATCCTTGGATGCACTCATCGCGATGGCCATCTGTCTGGATAACCTTCGGGAGTGGCGGTGCCCACCTCACTACTCACCTCCCACCTTTGGCTGTCCTAAAGCAGAGCCTGAATCCATGGAGGTAAGGGCCACACACCACTTCCAGAAAGAGTGGCCTTGCTGGAGACTGCTGGGGCTCTGTCCCTATTGCAGCCAGGAGGGGCACCAACTTCAGTGGTGTCCAGTGCATCCCAACCCGGGGTCCACTAGAGCAGAGGGGTGGCCCCGTGACCTTCCGTCTCCCAGCGTTGGTGTGGGTATTCCATCATCATATTTTTCCACCAAACCCTTTCTGGTTCCAATTTCACTACCCGGCTTCCCTTCCCACTACCACTTCCCTCAGGTGTTGTTTAGTGGACTCTGGTGCTGCAGGGAAGTTCATCGACCAGGCCCTTGTCTCGTCCCTGAACATAACGTTGTGCCCACTCTCCTCTCCTTTTCCGGTTCAAGCCCTGGATAAGCACCCATTGGGGATTTGGCACAATCATGCAAATCACAACACCCCCAATCACCCTCACCGTGAGACCCATGCACCAGCACTCCAGTGGCTCCAACGTCCTAACCCCACCACCTCCTGGTCGAGGATGAGAATCACTGCCTGGGAACCAGGATGCTGGAAGATCTGCTTTCCCTGTGGTTCCACGCTGGTTGAGAGTCCCGTAAGTGCCCTCCAGCCCATCAATCGGTCATCCTGTACCCCGTGTTTTGGGACGTAAATGTGGACAGCAGCCAGGCTCTGGAGAGTGAACCTGCTACTGCTATCTGCCCTCCAGAACGTATCTACGTCCACATGGGGGTAAGAGATCGACGGTTGACCTGGGCACACATATCCCTCACCTTTGGACACCCATGTATCACCCGTACTATCCAATACGTCTCTGATAAATACTGGTGGCCCACCCTGGCACAGGACATCACCTGCTATGTCAACTCCTGCTCCATTTGTTCCCAAACCAAATCTCACCGGCACACTCCAGCAGGGAAACTACTTTCCCTTTCCGTGCCTCAGCAGCCTTGGTCCTATCTGGTCCCATTTTATCCCTCTCTATGACCACCCTACTGCTCTCCAGGTTGCTGAGGCACTGTTCCAGCAGTCTTCCGGCACTATGTTCTTCCGGAGGACATCGTCTCCGATAGTGGCCCCCAATTCACGTCGCGGGTATGGAGCCTTCATGGAGATACTGGGGGCCTCACATCCAGGTACGGGCCTCAGTCCAACGGGCAGTTGGAGATGACCAACCAGGAACTGGGTAGGTTCCTAAGGAGTCGCTGTCAGGACCGACAGGAGGAGAGGGCCTAGTTCCTTCCCTGGGCTGAGTATACTCAGTACTCACTTCATCACTCCTCCATCGGACTGACTCTCTTCCTCTGACTCTCAGTCCTGTGAAATCAGCCGGCCCTGGCTCCGTGGACACCAAGCCAGACAGTCCCTGCAGTGGACGAGCATTTCTGTCATGCAGAACAGGTGTGGAACGCCGCCTGCGTGAGGCTCCAGCGTGCCGCCCGCCATCCAAAAGGATCAGGCAGACCACCACCGCATTGAAGCTCCTGTGTTCCATCGTGGTGATCACGTGTGGCTCTCCACCAGGAACCTCCTGCTCCGCCTGCCCTGCTTCCAGGTTTGGTCCTCTGGAAGGTCAATGAGGTAACTTACCATTTACAACTCCCCACCAACTACTGGATCTCACCCACTTTCATGTTTCCCTCCTCAGGCCGGTGTTTCCTGGTCCCATGGCTGATGCCGCCCTCTCTCGACGGCAGAGGACCCTGGACATCGATGGGACCCCTTCCTATCAAATCAAATCAAATTGTATTAGTCACATGCGCCAAATACAACAGTGTAATGCTTACTTACGAGCCCCTAACCAACAATGCATTTAAAAATATATATATGAAAAAGAAAATGATGTGCTGGGGCACCGGTTAGTTGTGTTAATATGTACATATAGGTAAAGTGACTATGCATAGATTATAACAACAGAGAGCAGCAGCAGTGTAAAAGAGGGAGGGGGGGTGGCAGTCTGGGTAGCCATTTGATTAGATGATCAGGAGTCTTATTGCTTGGGGGTAGAAGCTGTTTAGAAGACTCTTGGACTTGGCGCTCCGGTACCACCTGCCGTTCGGTAGCAGAAAGAACAGTCTTTGACTAGGGTGGCTGGAGTCTTTGACAGTTTTTAGGGCCTTCCTCTGATACCGCCTGGTCTAGAGGTCATGGATGGCAGAAAGCTTGCTCCCAGTTATGCACTGGGCTGTACACACTACCCTCTGTAGTGCCTTGGGGTCGGAGGCCGAGCAGATGCCATAGCAGGCAGGCATGCAACCAGTCAGGATGCTCTCGAACGTGCAGCTGTAGAACCTTTTGAGGAGTTGAGGACCCATGCCAAATCTTTTCAGTCTCCCAAGGGGGAATAGGTTTTGTCGTGCCCTCTTCATCACTGTTTTGATGTGCTTGGACCATGTTAGTTTGTTGGTGATGTGGACACCAAGGAACTTGAAGCTATCAACCTGCGCCACTACAGCCCCATCGATGAGAATGGTAGGCTCGTGTAACTTGGCTGCTCTCGGCTGTGCTTTCCTTTGTAGTCTGTAATGGTTTGCAAGCCCTGCCACCTCCGACGAGCGTCAGAGCCGGTGTAGTATGATTCGATCTTAGTCCTGTATTGACCTTTTGCCTGTTTGATGGTTCGTCGGAGGGCATAGCGGGATTTCTTATAAGCTTCCGGGTTAGAGTCTCGCTCCTTGAATGCGGCAGCTTTTTTATTGATTGATTCACTGGTGCTTCCTGCTTTAATTTTTTCTTGTGGAATTATGGTCAGATGTGCCAAATGTAGGAAGAACTTTGTATGCGTTTCTGTGTGTGGAGTAAAGGCCGTCAAGAGTTTTTTCCCTCTGATTTTACATTTAACAGGCTGATAGAAATTTGGTAAAACGGATTTAAGTGTCCCTGCATTAAAGTCCCCGACCACTAGGAGCGCTGCCTCTGGGTGAGCAGTTTCCTGTTTTCTTATGACGGAATACAGCTCATTGAGTCCCGTCTTAGTGCCAGGATCAGTCTGTGGTGCTATGTAGACAGTTACGAAAAATACAGATGAAAATTCTCTTGGTAGATAGTGTGGTCTACAGCTTATCATGAGATACTCTACCTTAGTCGAGCAACTTCTTTAGATATGCACCAGCTGTTATTTACAAAAATACATAGTCCACTGTCCCTTGTCTTACCAGATGCCGCTGTTCTATCCTGCCGATACAGCTTATAACAAGCCAGCTGTATGTTCATAATGTCGTCGTTCAGCCACGACTCTATGAAGCATACAGTTGTTAATGTCCAGTTGGTAGTTTAATCTTCCTCGTAGTTTGTCGATTTTATTTTCCAATAATTGCACGTTAGCTAGCAGAATGGAAGGCCGTGGGGGTTTATTCAATCACCTACGAGTTCTCAGAAAGAAGTCCGTCCTCTGGCCCCTTTTTCTCCACCTTCTCTTCATGCAAATTACGGGGATCTGGACTTGTTCCCGTATGTAATTCACGTCGGGCTCATTGGACTCATTAAATAAAAAAATTGATTCTGCCAGTTCTTGGTGGGTAATCGCAGTTCTAATGTCCAGAAGTTATTTTCGGTCATAAGAGACGGTTGCAGCAACATTATGTACAAAATCAGTTAAAACTTCTTGATACTACCCATCCCGTATCCGGGATCGTGAATACAGCCTCAGGCTCATTAGCATAACGCAACGTTAACGATTTCTGAAAATCGCAAATGAAATGAAAATAATATGCCTGCTCTCAAGCTTAGCCTTTTCTTAACAACACTGTCATCTCAGATTTTCAAAATATGCTTTTGAACCATAGCAAATCAAGCATTTGTGTAAGAGTATTGCAAGCTAGCTTAGCATTTTGCGTAGCATTTAGCAAGCAACATTTTCACAAAAACCAAATAACCAAATAAATAAAATCATTTACCTTTGAAGAACTTCGGATGTTTTCAATGAGGAGACTCAGTTACATAGCAAATGTTCAGTTTTTTCTGAAAGAATCTTTGTGTAGGAGAAATCGCTCCGTTTTGTACATCACATTTGGCTACCGAAACAAACCGAAAATTCAGTCACCAAAACGTCAAACTTTTTCCAAATTAACTCCATAATATCGACCGAAACATGGCAAACGTTGTTTAGAATCAATCCTCAAGGTGTTTTTTCACATATCTCTTTATTGATATGCCGTTCGTGGAAGCCTGCTTTCGTCTCAGAATCCCATGGAAAAATACCAGCAGCTGAAAATGACGCACCAATTTCGACGGAGGACACCGGGCGGACACCTGGCAAATGTAGTCTCTTATGGTCAATCTTCCAATGATATGCCTACAAATACGTCACAATGCTGCAGACACATTCCTGTCGCATTCACAGCCATATAAGGAGACAATGGAAAACAGAGCCTCAAAAATCCTGCTCATTTCCTGGTTGCAGTTTCATCTTGGTGTTGCCTCCATCTCTGCCCACCGGATCGGCCCGCCCCTCGCCCTCGGGCAGTCCTCCTGGCCGGCGTTGTCCTGGATTTCCATCTCCGCCATCCGGATCGGCCCGCTCCTCGCCCTCAGGCAGTCCTCCTGGCCGGCGTTGTCCTGGATTTCCATCTCCGCCCACCGGATCGGCCCACTCCTCGCCCTCGGGCAGTCCTCCTGGCCGGCGTTGTCCTGGATTTCCATCTCCGCCCACCGGATCGGCCCACTCCTCGCCCTCGGGCAGTCCTCCTGGCCGGCGTTGTCCTGGATTTCCATCTCCGCCCACCGGATCGGCCCGCTCCTCGCCCTCGGGCAGTCCTCCTGGCCGGCGTTGTCCTGGATTTCCATCTCCGCCCACCAGATCGGCCCACTCCTCGCCCTCGGGCAGTCCTCCTGGCCGGCGTTGTCCTGGATTTCCATCTCCGCCCACCGGATCGGCCCGCTCCTCGCCCTCGGGCAGTCCTCCTGGCCGGCGTTGTCCTGGATATCCATCTCCGCCCACCGGATCGGCCCGCTCCTCGCCCTCGGGCAGTCCTCCTGGCCGGCGTTGTCCTGGATTTCCATTTCCTCCGTCCGGATCGGCCCGCTCCTCGCCCTCGGGCAGTCCTCCTGGCCGGCGTTGTCCTGGATTTCCATCTCCGCCCACCGGATCGGCCCGCTCCTCGCCCTCGGGCAGTCCTCCTGGCCGGCGTTGTCCTGGATTTCCATCTCCGCCCACCGGATCGGCCCGCTCCTCGCCCTCGGGTAGTCCTCCTGGCCGGCGTTGTCCTGGATTTCCATCTCCGCCCACCGGATCGGCCCGCTCCTCGCCCTCGGGCAGTCCTCCTGGCCGGCGTTGTCCTGGATTTCCATTTCCTCCGTCCGGATCAGCCCGCTCCTCGCCCTCGGGCAGTCCTCCTGGCCGGCGTTGTCCTGGATTTCCATTTCCTCCGTCCGGATTAGCCCGCTCCTCGCCCTCGGGCCGGCGTTGTCCTGTAGCTGGTGCAACGTGTTGGCCGTGGGAGGGGGTGAACTTTCCCGTCTACTCTCGCTCCCTTTCTCCAGCGCTCGACATCGCCAGTCTACTAACCATCGTCCCTGGCAACCATTGTTACGCACACCTGCTCCCCATTATTAAGCACACCTGGACTTCATCATCACCTTGATTGCCTTCCCTTTATTTAGCCCTCAGTAGCTTCATTCATCAGGCCATATTGGTTTGTTTTCATGTTCAGTACGCATCTCCTGTTTTTGCATCTTTGTTATCAAACTCTCCTTCTGCACCTGCTTCCTGACTCCCTGAGAATACTTGACAATATCAGCTGTCTTCTTCCCACACTTTACCAGTTGTCTTCTTCCCACACTTTACCAGCTGTCTTCTTCCCACACTTTACCAGCTGTCTTCTTCCCACACTTTACCAGTTGTCTCCTTCCCACACTTTACCAGTTGTCTTCTTCCCACACTTTACCAGCTGTCTTCTTCCCACACTTAACCAGTTGTCTTCTTCCCACACTTTACCAGCTGTCTCCTTCCCACACTTTACCAGCTGTCTTCTTCCCACACTTTACCAGTTGTCTCCTTCCCACACTTTACCAGTTGTCTTCTTCCCACACTTTACCAGCTGTCTCCTTCCCACACTTTACCAGCTGTCTTCTTCCCACACTTTACCAGTTGTCTCCTTCCCACACTTTACCAGCTGTCTTCTTCCCACACTTTACCAGTTGTCTCCTTCCCACACTTTACCAGCTGTCTTCTTCCCACATTTTACCAGTTGTCTTCTTCCCACACTTTACCAGTTGTCTTCTTCCCACACTTTACCAGTTGTCTTCTTTCCACACTTCACCAGCTGTCTTCTTCCCACACTTTACCAGCTGTCTTCTTCCCACACTTTACCAGTTGTCTTCTTCCCACACTTTACCAGTTGTCTTCTTCCCACACTTTACCAGTTGTCTTCTTCCCACACTTTACCAGTTGTCTTCTTCCCACACTTTACCAGTTGTCTTCTTCCCACACTTTACCAGTTGTCTTCTTCCCACACTTTACCAGTTGTCTTCTTCCCACACTTTACCAGTTGTCTTCTTCCCACACTTTACCAGTTGTCTTCTTCCCACACTTTACCAGTTGTCTTCTTTCCACACTTCACCAGCTGTCTTCTTCCCACACTTTACCAGTTGTCTTCTTCCCACACTTTACCAGCTGTCTTCTTCCCACACTTTACCAGTTGTCTTCTTTCCACACTTCACCAGCTTATAGCACCTGCATGATTACACCCTAGCTGAGCTGATTATCTCTGTCTCTGTACCAAGCTAACTTGACTGTTCTGTGGTGGAGCTGGCGCTCTGCTAGCCTTGCTCCTGCTTTTTGATGGACGGGGGAGGGGGGGGTGTATACTGATATCATAACAGTTGAATGACCCTGAAGCTTCATATACAATCCCTTTACAAACAATTGACCTACTCAAATAGGCCTACATTATCCAAATCAAATGGTCCCCCATTAGCCTACTACAGTATGGTTTAGACTTCAGATGCATCAATGCATTGATGAAATTGCCTCCATATGTTTTAATATACAGTAAGCTTTACCCACTTCAAATAAAGAACATCCTTTTAAGACTGATGCTCTGTATATTATAATCATGTGAATGATGCTCAATTCCACCTGTTAGTTTCCTGCCTGTGTGTGTGTGTGTGTGTGTGTGTGTGTGTGTGTGTGTGTGTGTGTGTGTGTGTGTGTGTGTGTGTGTGTGTGTGTGTGTGTGTGTGTGTGTGTGTGTGTGTGTGTGTGTGCGTGCGTGCGTGCGTGCGTGCGTGCCTGCCTGTGTGTGTGTGTGTGTGTGTGTGTGTGTGTGTGTGTGTGTGTGTGTGTGTGTGTGTGTGTGTGTGTGTGTGTGTGTGTGTGTGTGTGTGTGTGTGTGTGTGTGTTTCAAATCAAATTGTATTTGTCACATACAAGGGTTTAGCAGATGTTATTGCGGGTGTAGCGAAATTATTGTGTTTCTAGCTCCAACAGTGTAGTAATATCTAACCAGTAATATCTAACAATTTCACAACAATACACACAACACACACAAATCTAAAGTAAAGAAATTGAATAGAGAATTTATTTATTTGGACGAGCAAAATGTCAGAGCGGCATAGACTAAGATACAGTAGATTAATATAGAATACAGTATATACATATGAGATGGGTAATGCATAGACTAAGATACAGTAGATTAATATAGAATACAGTATATACATATGAGATGAGTAATGTCAGAGAGGCATAGACTAAGATACAGTAGTATAGAATACAGTATATACATATGAGATGAGTAATGCATAGACTAAGATACAGTAGTATAGAATACAGTATATACATATGAGATGAGTAATGCATAGACTAAGATACAGTAGTATAGAATACAGTATATACATATGAGATGAGTAATGCATAGACTAAGATACAGTAGTATAGAATACAGTATATACATATGAGATGGGTAATGCATAGACTAAGATACAGTAGATTAATATAGAATACAGTATATACATATGAGATGAGTAATGCATAGACTAAGATACAGTAGTATAGAATACAGTATATACATATGAGATGAGTAATGCATAGACTAAGATACAGTAGTATAGAATACAGTATATACATTTGAGATGGGTAATGTCAGAGAGGCATAGACTAAGATACAGTAGATTAATATAGAATACAGTATATAAATAATAGATGAGTAATGGAAAATATGTAAACATTATTAAAGTGACTAGTGTTCCATTTATTAAAGTGGCCAGTGATATCAAGTCTATGTATATAGGCAGCAACCTCCAATGCTAGTGATGGCTATTTAACAGTCTGATGGCCTTGAGATAGAGGCTGTTTTTAAGTCTCTCGGTCCCAGCTGTGATGCACCTCACCTTTTGGATGATAGCGTGGTGAACAGGAAGTGGATCGGGTGGTTGCTGTCCTTGGTGAACTTTTTGGCCTTCCTGTGACATCGGGTGCTGCAGGTGTCCTGAAGGGCAGGTAGTTTGCCCCCGGTGATGCGTTCGGCAGACTAAACCATCCTCTGGAGAGCCTTGCGGTGTGGTGCAGCTGCCGTACCAGGAAGTGATACAGCCCGACAGGATGCTCGCAATTGTGCATCTGTAAAGGTTTGTGAGGGTTTTTGGTGCCAAGCCAAATTTCTTCAGCCTCTTGAGGTTGAAGAGGCGCTGTTTGCACCTTCTTCACCACACTGTCTCTGGGGGTGGACCATTTCAGTTTGTCAGTGATGTGTACGCCGAGGAACTTGAAGCCTTCTCCACTGCGGTCCCGTCGATGTGGATGCGGGGGTGCACCCTCTGCTGTTTCCTGAAGTCCACGATCAGCTCCTTGGTTTTGTTGACTTTAGGTGAGAGGTTATTTTCCTGACACCACTTTCCCAAGGCCCTCACCTCCTCCCTGTAGGCTGTCTCGTCATTGTTGGTAATCAGGCAACACTAATGTTGTGTCGTCTGCAAACTTGATGATTGAGTTGGAGGCATGCATGGCCATGCAGTCATGGGTGAACAGGGAGTACAGGAGGGGGCTGAACACGCATCCTTGTGGGGCCTCAGTGTTGAGGATCAGTGAGGTGGAGGTGTTGTTTTCTTCCTTCACAACCTGGGGGTGGCCCGTCAGAAAGTACAGGACACATTTGCATAGGGCTTGTGCTTCTAGTTCTGACAATGCAGTAATAACCAACGAGTAATCTAACCTAACAATTTCACAACAACTACCTTATACACACAAGTGTAAAGGGATGAAGAATATGTACATAAACATAAATTAATGAGTGATGGTACAGAACGGTATAGGCAAGATGCAGTAGATGGTATAGAGTACAGTATATACATATGAGATGAGTAATGTAGGGTATGTAGGGTATGAAAAACATTATATTAAGTGGCATGATGAGCTTGGAGGGTACTATGGTGTTGAATATTGAGCTATAGTCAACGAACAGTATTCTTACATAGGTATTCCTCTTGTCCAGATGGGTTAGGGTAGTGTGCAGTGCGATGGCAATTGGATCGTCTGTGGATCTATTGGGGCGGTAAGCAAAGTGGGTCTAGGGCACGCCTGGGCAATTCTAGTCCTCTGTGGCCTTATTGGTGTCACACTTTTCCCCCCATCCCTAGCAAACACTTCTGCCCTATGTACATAATCATGGAATCACTGGCCACTTTAATAAAGGAACACTGGTGACTTTAATAACATTTACATACTGTTTTACTCATTTAATTTGTATTCTACTCTATTCTACTGTATTCTATTCTACTGTATTCTAGTCAATGCCAATCCGTCATTGCTCGGCCTAATATTTATATATTGCTTAATTCAATGATTTGCCTTTTAGATGTGTGTGTACTGTTGTGACTTGTTAGATACTACTGCCCTGATGGAGCTAGAAACAACAAGCCTTTTGCTACACCCGCAATAACATCTGATAAATATGTGCACAATTTGATTAGATATAATTCTCTCTCTTGATCTCTCTCTCTCTGTCCCTCTCTCGCTCTCTCTGTCCCTCTCTCTCTCTCTCTGTTCCTCTCTCGCTCTCTTTTCCTCTCTCGCTCTCTCTCTCTCTCTGTCCCTCTCTCGCTCTCTGTCCCTCTCGCTCTCCCTGTTCCTCTCTCGCTTTCTTTCCCTCTCCCTCTCTGTCGACCACAAGGTGTTGAAAGCTTAATTCGAGGGACCTTATGGGTGGCATGTGAATAGGGCAAGAGCTGATGGGTGCAATGCTTCCCAGCCTAAGCTAAGATAAGCTAGTGATTGTTGTTGATTTGCAGACGGTGGGCCTGGCATTGTGAGGGCTTTATGTTGTTTTTATAGTCCTCCTCCCGGGGACACCTGCATGGGCGACGTGTTGCTTTTATAGTCCTCCTCCCGGGGACACCTGCATGGGCGACATGTTGCTTTTATGGTCCTCCTCCCGGGGACACCTGCATGGGCGACGTGTTGCTTTTATGGTCCTCCTCCCGGGGACACCTGCATGGGCGACGTGTTGCTTTTATGGTCCTCCTCCCGGGGACACCTGCATGGGCGACGTGTTGCTTTTATAGTCCTCCTCCCAGGGACACCTGCATGGGCGACGTGTTGCTTTTATGGTCCTCCTCCCGGGGACACCTGCATGGGCGACGTGTTGCTTTTATGGTCCTCCTCCCGGGGACACCTGCATGGGCGACGTGTTGCTTTTATGGTCCTCCTCCCAGGGACACCTGCATGGGCGACGTGTTGCTTTTATAGTCCTCCTCCCGGGGACACCTGCATGGGCGACGTGTTGCTTTTATGGTCCTCCTCCCAGAGACACCTGCATGGGCGACGTGTTGCTTTTATGGTCCTCCTCCCAGGGACACCTGCATGGGCGACGTGTTGCTTTTATGGTCCTCCTCCCGGGGACACCTGCATGGGCGACGTGTTGCTTTTATGGTCCTCCTCCCGGGGACACCTGCATGGGCGACGTGTTGCTTTTATGGTCCTCCTCCCAGAGACACCTGCATGGGCGACGTGTTGCCTGAGACATTTTTCTCCATCCCTCTCTTCACCTCTCCTTTGCTTTGTATCATTAGTAGAGCAAGGGACTCGTGAATCATTTCCCTCTCTCCCCCCCTCGCTCTCCTTTCTTCCTTCCTCTCCAACCTCCCTCCCAAACCCCCCTCTCCCGCCCTGCCTAACCCCACTCTCCCTCCCTGCCTAACCCCCCTCTCCCGCCCTCCTCTGGGGTGCTAACCGGCTTGACAGGAGGGTACCCAGACCGTTGGCAGTAGCGATCGACTGGAAGGGAGAAGCTGCCAGGTCTCCTTGATGGATAGGCTCATTTTCCAGCCGGCAGCAAGTCTCGGCGAAGCATCCGTGTCATTTGTAATGTCAGCCAACAAAATGTAATCAAACATTCCAGCGGTTTAATCACAGAGGGCTGCTCGAGAGATGATTGTAGTGTCAATATAATGCTATTTCATTATCTGTTTGTATTTTATATTGACAGTGTCAGATAAACAGTGTGGAAAATTAAGATTAAAAATATGGTAATTTCATTTCAATCACCCCTGCTACAGTTGCTGGCCCATTATGCGATTGATTACTTCTGAATTAAATTTGGGGCTGAATGTAAAGTTTAATCTTCTTTCTTCTCTGCAATTCAGCTCCCCAAAGGCCTCTTAGTAAGTAAGTACCCATTTCATTTGATCTTTAATGAAAAGTAATGGCCCAAATGAATTGTATAAATCAGCCGTTGTGTGTATACCTAGTTGACATTCCATTTTTTTTCTCTCCCATTTTTCTTCCATGTGATTACACATACCACCACCCCTATCCCTTTAACTACCCCCTATCCCTTTAACTACCCCCATCCCTTTAACTATCCCCTATCCCTTTAACTACCCCTATCCCTTTAACTACCCCCTATCCCTTATGTACCCGCCAACCCTTTAACTACCCCCTATCCCTTTAAATACCCCCATCCCTTTAACTATCCCCTATCCCTTTAACTGCCCCTATCCCTTTAACTACCCCTATCCCTTAACTACCCGCCAACCCTTTAACTATCCCCTATCCCTTTAACTATCCCCTATCCCTTTAACTGCCCCTATCCCTTTCACTACCCCTATCTCTTTAACTCTCCCCTATCCCTTTAACTACCCCCATCCCTTTAACTATCCCCTATCCATTTAATTACCCCCTATCCCTTTAACTACCCCCATCCCTTTAACTATCCCCTATCCCTTTAACTATCCCCTATCCCTTTAACTATCCCATATCCCTTTAACTACCCCCTATCCCTTTAACTACCCCATCCCTTTAACTATCCCCTATCTCTTTAACTATCCCCTACCCCTTTAACTATCCCCTATCCCTTTAACTACCCCCTATCCCTTTAACTACTCCCATCCCTTTAACTATCCCCTATCCCTTTAACTATCCACTATCCCTTTAACGATCCCCTATCCCTTTAACTATCCCCTATCCCTTTAACTACCCCCATCCCTTTAACTATCCCCTATCCCTTTAACTACCCCCATCCCTTTAACTATCAAACTATCCATTTAACTACCCCCTATACATTTAACTACCCCTATGCCTTTAACTACCCCCCATCCCTTTAACTATCCCCTATCCCTTTAACTACCCCCATCCCTTTAACTATCAAACTATCCATTTAACTACCCCCTATACATTTAACTATCCCCTACCCCTTTAACTATCCCCTATCCCTTTAACTACCCCCTATCCCTTTAACTACTCCCATCCCTTTAACTATCCCCTATCCCTTTAACTATCCACTATCCCTTTAACTATCCCCTATCCCTTTAACTATCCCCTATCCCTTTAACTACCCCATCCCTTTAACTATCCCCTATCCCTTTAACTACCCCCATCCCTTTAACTATCAAACTATCCATTTAACTACCCCCTATACATTTAACTACCCCTATGCCTTTAACTACCCCCATCCCTTTAACTACTACTATCCCTTTAACTCTCCCCTATCCCTTTAACTACCCCCATCACTTTAACTATCCCATATCCATTTAATTACCCCCTATCCCGTTAACTACCCCCATCCCTTTAACTATCCCCTATCCATTTAATTACCCCCTATCCCTTTAACTACCCCCATCCCTTTAACTATCCCCTATCCCTTTAACTACCCCCATCCCTGTAACTATCAACCTATCCATTTAACTACCCCCTATCCATTTAACTACCCCTATCCCTTTAACTACCCCCCATCCCTTTAACTATCCCCTATCCCTTTAACTGCCCCTATCCCTTTAACTACCCCCTATCCCTTAACTACCCGCCAACCCTTTAACTATCCCCTATCCCTTTAACTACCCCTATCCCTTTAACTATCCCCTATCCCTTTAACTACCCCTATCCATTTAACTACCCCCTATCCCTTTAACTATCCCCAATCCATTTAACTACCCCCTATCCCTTTAACTACCCCCATCCCTTTAACTATCCCCTAACCCTTTAACTACCCCTATCCATTTAACTATCCCCTATCCCTTTAACTACCCCCTATCCCTTTAACTATCCCCTATCCCTTTAACTACCCCCTATCCATTTAACTACCCCCTATCCCTTTAACTATCCCCTATCCCTTTAACTACCCCCTATCCCTTTAACTATCCCCTATGCCTTTAACTACCCCCTATCCCTTTAACTATCCCCTATCCATTTAACTACCCCCTATCCCTTTAACTACCCACATCCCTTTAACTATCCCATATCCCTTTAACTACCCCCTATCCCTTTAACTACCCCCTATCCCTTTAACTATCCCCTATCCATTTAACTACCCCCTATCCATTTAACTACCCCCTATCCCTTTAACTACCCCCTATCCCTTTAACTACCCCCATCCCTTTAACTATCCCCTATCCCTTTAACTACCCCATCCCTTTAACTATCACCTATCCATTTAACTACCCCCTATCCATTTAACTACCCCTATCCCTTTAACTACCCCCTATCCCTTTAACTACCCCCTATCCCTTTAACTCTCCCCTATCCCTTTAACTACCCCCATCCCTTTAACTATCCCCTATCCATTTAATTACCCCCTATCCCTTTAACTACCCCCATCCCTTTAACTATCCCCTATCCCTTTAACTATCCCCTATCCATTTAATTACCCCCTATCCCTTTAACTACCCCCATCCCTTTAACTATCCCCTATCCCTTTAACTATCCCCTATCCCTTTAACTATCCCCTATCCCTTTAACTATCCCATATCCCTTTAACTACCCCCTATCCCTTTAACTACCCCATCCCTTTAACTATCCCCTATCTCTTTAACTATCCCCTATCCCTTTAACTATCCCCTATCCCTTTAACTACCCCCTATCCCTTTAACTACCCCCATCCCTTTAACTATCCCCTATCCCTTTAACTATCCACTATCCCTTTAACTATCCCCTATCCCTTTAACTATCCCCTATCCCTTTAACTACCCCCATCCCTTTAACTATCCCCTATCCCTTTAACTATCAACCTATCCCTTTAACTATCCCCTATCCCTTTTACTTCCCCCAAACTCTTTTGCTTTCTCTTTTTTGTAATGATCCAATCTCTTTAATTCAAGGACAGAGTGGTGTTTATATTATAAAAACAGAAAAAGAGGTAGGAAGTGAAATACTTTGCGAAGGTGCTTGGCACTGAAATTAAATGGACTGTTTTATAGCCTAGAGTGTCATTTTTAGAAGAAATATGCAGCCCCCCTAAACTGGTAGCACGGTGATAGACGTTTTAATTACATGGTACATTTTGATATTTCTCTCTTCTTATAACCCCTCTCTAGAACTCACAGGCTCTGTGCCTCAGCTTTTCTCTGGCAAACATTTTCTCCAGTTTTTTTTTTCTATATCTATAGTGACACAACTGTTAAACGGTTAACTGTAGAAAAAGGCGTGTGGGGGGAAAAAAGAAGCTCTTCTTTGTGAGTCCCTATTCAGAGCGATTTGTCCCCCTTTGTAGTCCTAATTATGTGCCAAAGTAGGATAACAGAAGTTCTCAACTCGACCATTATGCCAGCACAAAAAAATATAGACGCATACAAGAAGCTGATCACTTTGGAATTAGCAAACATGATACTATACGGGAAAAAAATATCATTAATACCGTCAGGGATTAGAGGTTCTGATTAAAGGGTAGCTTTTACCGTATGCAAATTAGTGATAGGCATTTATCAGAGCCTGGGCAAGCTGTCTTAGCTGCAAAGCCACATATGTTTTTCAGCTGATTAAAAAACTGCTTGAAGTTGCAGGCTTTTTAATGGGGGAGAGAGGGAGAGGGAGAGGGACAGAGAGAAAGAGAGAGAAAGAGAGAGAGAGAGAGAGAGAGAGAGAGAGAGAGAGAGAGAGAGAGAGCAAGAGTGAGAGAGAGGGAGAGTGAGAAAGGGAGAATGTGTGTGAGTGAGAGAGATGAGGAGGGAGAGAGAGCTTGTGGAGGCAACTCATTTCCTTTTGGCTAAATTCCTGCGATTGCTCTGAGCATTTGCCTTTAATTCCCTCTTTTATTAGCCACATTCTTTTGTACATAATTAAAACATTTCTCAAGTGAGCATGTGCGTGCGTGTTTTATTTGTGCATATCCTCGTGCCATGGTTTTCATCAGTATACATATCTATTTCCTTTCTACAACAGCCACTGTGCATGCTGGGATTGTTTTCCCTCCCCCCTTTTGCTTCCCTTATGTAAAGTGGGAAAACAAGTTTAAAATAATGAATATGAGGGCAAAATTAGGGGAGTGTTTATCAGCAGTCCACCATTGTGTGAGGGTCTGCGTGTCATTATATTTCCTTTCATATGGAGGTGACCCCCCTTTGTGTTAACAAAGAAGACGGGGATGAAACTGAGCTCTCTGTGCCTCTCGCCTGGTGCTGATAATGCCTCCGTTACCCAGCACCCCCCTCTTCTCCTTCAGGGAGCACCTTTAATTTATGTTTTTTCATCTCCCTGGGCTGGGGACCTGTTCTATGTGCTACTGATTCAGGAAGGGAAACCTCTTACGCACATCAAACTGCTGCGTCAAGTCTCTCTCTCTCTTTTTATTTAACTAGGCCTTGTTTGAACACCCCCCCCCCCCCACCCCGCCTCTTGGAAGATTAGGTTGATTCTTTATGCAGTTAGCTAGCTAGCACACCAATAGAGTAGTGAGACTAATGAAGTTAACAAATAAATATATATATATATTTAAATTAAGGCCTAACACAACTGGGCTTTTGTGAATGTAGCCAATGCACTTCCAACGACTGATTGACAATTGTTGACTGAACATGGTAGTCAAACAAATGCTTGTAATCTGACAGATAATACATTTACAAATGCCCAATACAAAATACAATCTGATCGGAATATATACGCCTGTTTATTTAGTTATTGGTAAAGACAATTAATAAGTTATGAAAAGTTATATCAATAAAGATATGAAAAGACTAGCGATGTTCAAACCTGGTAGAATGTTGCTGGTCCAAACCCATCCCAGCCTTTATCACGTGAGTTTATCCACCAATTGTTTTTAGATTCAGTGTTTTTTTTCTCCATTTGAAATAATTGCTTATGGGTAGCTTCATGTGTGTGTAAAATATTACTGTTCTCAGTATGTTTTATTCACGTGTTTAAAAGTGTAAACGCTATATCTATTGTTAAACTGGAACGGAACATTGGTATCCTGTACAAACATCAGCTACATTACAAAAAGATTTTAAACGTTTTACATACAGATCTCATATTACTGAATTTAAATTATTATAATCGTTTTTATATTGATTTCTTTATATTAAAATAGTTATTTGTTGCATATGACTGTATAAAAGCTAGCAGTACTTCCTCTGAGAGTGAGGTGGATATATAGCGTTTTGCAACTGGTAAAATCTGTCTGTCATTGAACAATCCCATGCCATGATTAAAAAGTTAAAAAGCATACCATTGTCTTTTATAAGTTCTTTAAACAATAAAAGATAATTTACCAACATTTCTGAAAATGTATATATATATATATATATATAGAGTTTCATTCCAAAACGCTATATATATATATATATATATATATATATATATATATATATATAGCGTTTTGGAATGAAACTCTTCACATACAGCAAAGGCTACATTTAAACAGGCACCTACAGCCCATACTACCTACACTGTAACAGAAGGCCATGATAATCATATTAAATTCATAGAAACATTTAACATTTTGAAATTGAAATTGTGCTTTTCTCCTTTAAATAGTTTGCCTTCCAAGCAGGTGTGTGAAGCCAGATTAAGAAATAGGAGAGTACGTTCAGTGCCAAAGAAATGGCTGCAAGAGAGCACTGGGGAAATTCAGTTAACATATGACGTGAACCAAGTAAGTGGTTATTTAAAATAGTCAAGCAGTGTCCAAAAGCATGATAAGATTTCAAATAAACTAAGAAATAAAGCCATTATTTGCCCGGTGAAGATAAAGATTTGACTGTTTTTTCCCCCCACTGCCTTTCTACTGAGAGGAAATCCAAGGAATTCAAAGGAACAAGAGAAGAAAATGCAATGTGTTGGAAGATTTTGTAAATTCCAATTTGTGCTTATGCCGGTGTTTCTGGGGATAAATGAGTGTATACAAGGTGTGCAGATGTGTCTCTGCTGTGATAAAGGCTGAGTGGCAGCCTGCCCCCCCCCCCCCCCCCCCTACAGCCCGATGCCCTGCCGCACCTGCACCCCACCCCCCCCCACCCCGGTCCTCTTCCTCCTCCCAGGACTCCCTGCTGGTTCTTCACTGAGACCCACTGTTCACATGTGAACCTGCAGGCCTGCACATCCTCAACACTCTCACAACACTTTTCAAACACCCTACTGCATGACCCATGACCAGAACTGCAACATAGACATATTTTCTCTAATATGAATAAGGCTATAACCTTAAAATCCCACAATGTAGTGTCAACAAACATCGCACATTCCCACCACACTGCTCTGGACGTCTGCTGGAGAGTTTAGAAACACGAACCATGACCAAAACTGCAGCGTATTTAGTTCAGGTTGGCCTATGAGTTAGAAACCTAAAATCCAAGAATATAAACAGCCACAGACCACCTTAAAGATGATACTGCATATGTACAGTATGTACCTTGTAATGCTACAGATCTTGCGTTACCATTATAAGTTACCTCAAGCCCTGAATGATTCTGTGCATGAAAACTTTCTACTTTAAATGATTTGACCGATTAAAATACTCTTTATGTTTTCATTATTTAACAGTAATAATAAAGTCATCCACAATTTACAATGTGTTTAAACCCCAAGCCAGGACAATTTACAATGTGTTTAAACCCCAAGCCAGGACAATTTACAATGTGTTTAAACCCCAAGCCAGGACAATTTACAATGTGTTTAAACCCCAAGCCAGGACAATTTACAATGTGTTTAAACCCCAAGCCAGGACAATTTACAATGTGTTTAAACCCCAGTCTAGGACAATTTACAATGTGTTTAAACCCCAGCCTAGGACAATTTACAATGTGTTTAAACTCCAACCCAGGACAATTTACAATGTGTTTAAACCCCAGCCCAGGAAAATGTACAATGTGTTTAAACCCCAACCCAGGACAATTTACAATGTGTTTAAACCCCAAGCCAGGACAAATTACAATGTGTTTAAACCCCAAGCCAGGACAATTTACAATGTGTTTAAACCCCAACACAGGACAATTTACAATGTGTTTAAACCCCAGCCCAGGACAATTTACAATGTGTTTAAACCCCAGCCTAGGACAATTTACAATGTGTTTAAACCCCAAGCCAGGACAATTTACAATGTGTTTAAACCCCAACACAGGACAATTTACAATGTGTTTAAACCCCAACCCAGGACAATTTATAATGTGTTTAAACCCCAGCCCAGGAAAATGTACAATGTGTTTAAACCCCAACCCAGGACAATTTACAATGTGTTTAAACCAAAGCCCAGGACAATTTACAATGTGTTTAAACCCCAACCCAGGACAATTTACAATGTGTTTAAACCCCAACCCAGGACAATTTACAATGTGTTTAAACCCCAACCCAGGACAATTTACAATGTGTTTAAACCCCAGCACAGGACAATTTACAATGGAGGACTAAGGATTAAGAGGGGACAGGCCACGAGAAGAGAGAAGAGAAAACATCTCCTTTGATCCCCTTCTAAATCCTAATGGGTTTGATATGAACAAATACATGGACAGGCAGAAGGCCCTTTGCATACATTGAATAGGACGCAAATGTCAACATGTAGGATTATGAGGTCGGACACGGTTATCACATTGTTAGTATGCATTTGGTGTCAAGAAGCATCAATTTACCAAAACATCTGAAATTATCCCAGTCCCGACATCGACTGCAACGGTTTGTCACCAAGGATTTGTCTCATTTTGAAGCATTTCCCCAAAACTAAATGTATTTCAGCATTGATTCATTTTTTTTTGTTGTCTCAGCACGGACCATATTTACCATAAAGCAACGAAACACTGTGTAGGCTAACAACATACAGCAAGTCCAAAACCGAATAGTGACTTGCGATTGTTGTTGAAAAGAGCCGTTATCAACAGTAAAACGTACAGACAAGACGTTTGTATAAAAGGTACAGTACCCACAAT
The DNA here is from genome assembly GCF_036934945.1 of Oncorhynchus masou masou. Classification (NCBI taxonomy): domain Eukaryota; kingdom Metazoa; phylum Chordata; class Actinopteri; order Salmoniformes; family Salmonidae; genus Oncorhynchus; species Oncorhynchus masou. Next base: position 112,513,531 of record NC_088235.1, read on the forward strand.
GCAGATAAAGATAGAAAGAGATATCTGCTCACTAGCATTATGATGTACAGCGTTACCTTGACAACCCTTTAACAAGGCCCCAACAATAATATCAATTCACAGTACAAAGAAGTGAATTCTGGACTTTTCCCATATATTGCCCACAAACATAATAATGCCAGATCAACTCAAAAAAAAGTGTGGTGTTATATAGAAGGTAAAAGCATAAAGCAATCACACACATAACATTTTGTATAACTTCTTAGGATTTCATTCAAGTTAGGTCCACACTGAGCAAGGTTGTCGCTTATCTGTTGAGGTTTATTAGAATTATATATGAAGCATCAGCCACGTACATGAATCCAAAACAACACAAAACAGATGTATTAAGCATGATAAATGTGGCTTTATGAGAAGTTCCAGGAAAGAGCTATTTAATCATCAATACGAGTCGTTTTCTTTTCAATGCTTTCAATCTCTTCCGAAATACACCGCTGACATATTGAAACCAGACTTGAAGGGAGTCATTTTGTAGACAGACATCTGAATAGTGTCTTTGACCAGGCAGAGCAGAGCTTTGTAGCCAAGCAACTTCAACTGAATAGATGACGCTAAAAGGTTTAATTACAGAAAACATATAAAACATCTTACAATATGTGAAGAGTTTCATTCCAAAAAAAAATACACTATACATTTTTTTGAAATGTTGGTCAATTATCTTTTATTATTAAATTACAAATTATGAAAGAGATTGGTGTTTTTTTTCACTATCTAATCATGGCATGAGGTTGTTCAATGACAGACATGTATTTGTTTAAAATCTAATCACTTGATTGTTTCATTTCAGAGAGACAAATCGTTTTTTTTAGCTAAATAACCTAGCTACTGCTAGGTTTTGCACAGTCGAATGTAATAAATAACTACATTTTTTTTATAAAGAATTGTACACATTTACATGTTTGTAATTTAGCGAGTGACTTATACAAAGTGACTTATACAAAGTGACTTATACAGAAGGAGCATTTTGCGTTAAGTGCCTTGTTCAAGGTCACATTGGCAGATTGTTCACCTCGTCGGCTCTGGGATGCGAACCGGCAAAGTTTCCATTACTGGCCCAGCGCTCTTAACCACGAGGCGATCCGCCCGACATCTGTGACATCAATTCATATATATATACACGTTCACATTCAATACAGTAATATGAGATCTGTATGTAAAACATTTGACCTTTTAGTCATTTATCAGATTATCTTATCCAGAGCAATTTACAGTAAGTGCCTTCGTCTTAAGATAGCTAGTTGAGACACATAACATATTACAATCAAATACACAGGATACGAACATTCTATTCCAGCTAAACAATGGATGTACAGCATTTTGAAGAAAAAATAAAATGATCATGAAAATCTGAAAAACAGTCATATTTTACACACACATGAAGGTACCCAAAAGCAATGATTTCTGATGACAGAACAGAATGTGGAAAATGGGTGGATATAGCGTTTTGGAAATAAAATCCTCATGTGCATTTAGAGGAAGAAATCATTTTAGTGAGAACCTCGTAATGACTGTTTTCTTTCTGGGTTTTCTGAGAAGACCCCCACCAGGGATGAAGCCAGGCCGATGATGAGACTGTGTACCACCAGGGATGACGCCAGGCCACTGATTAGACTGTGTACCACCAGGGATGAAGCCAGGCCAATGATTAGGCTGTGTAACACCAGGGATGAAGCCAGGCCTTTGATTAGACTGTGTACCACCAGGAATGAAGCCAGGCCTTTGATTAGACTGTGTACCACCAGGGATGAGACCAGGCCAATGATTAGGCTGTGTACCACCAGGGATGAGGCCAGGCCACTGATTAGGCTGTGTACCACCAGGGATGAGGCCAGGCCTTTGATTAGGCTGTGTAACACCAGGGATGAAGCCAGGCCATTAATTAGGCTGTGTACCATCAGGGATGAAGCCAGGCCTTTGATTAGACTGTGTACCACCAGGGATGAAGCCAGGCCTTTGATTAGACTGTGTACCACCAGGAATGAAGCCAGGCCATTAATTAGGCTGTGTACCATCAGGGATGAAGCCAGGCCTTTGATTAGACTGTGTACCACCAGGGATGAAGCCAGGCCTTTGATTAGACTGTGTACCATCAGGAATGAAGCCAGGCCATTAATTAGGCTGTGTACCATCAGGGATGAAGCCAGGCCTTTGATTAGACTGTGTACCACCAGGGATGAGACCAGGCCAATGATTAGGCTGTGTACCACCAGGGATGAGGCCAGGCCACTGATTAGGCTGTGTACCACCAGGGATGAGGCCAGGCCTTTGATTAGGCTGTGTAACACCAGGGATGAAGCCAGGCCAATGATTAGGCTGTGTACCACCAGGGATGAGGCCAGGCCTTTGATTAGGCTGTGTAACACCAGGGATGAAGCCAGGCCAATGATTAGGCTGTGTACCATCAGGGATGAAGCCAGGCCAATGACTAGGCTGTGTACCATCAGGGATGAAGCCAGGCCATTAATTAGGCTGTGTACCATCAGGGATGAAGCCAGGCCATTAACTAGGCTGTGTACCATCAGGGATGAAGCCAGGCCATTAACTAGACTGTGTACCATCAGGGATGAAGCCAGGCCATTAACTAGGCTGTGTACCATCAGGGATGAAGCCAGGCCATTAACTAGACTGTGTACCATCAGGGATGAAGCCAGGCCATTAACTAGGCTGTGTACCATCAGGGATGAAGCCAGGCCAATGACTAGACTGTGTACCATCAGGGATGAAGCCAGGCCATTAACTAGGCTGTGTACCATCAGGGATGAAGCCAGGCCATTAATTAGGCTGTGTACCATCAGGGATGAAGCCAGGCCATTAATTAGGCTGTGTACCATCAGGGATGAAGCCAGGCCATTAACTAGACTATGTACCATCAGGGATGAAGCCAGGCCAATGACTAGGCTGTGTACCATCAGGGATAAAGCCAGGCCATTAACTAGGCTGTGTACCATCAGGGATGAAGCCAGGCCATTAATTAGGCTGTGTACCATCAGGGATGAAGCCAGGCCATTAATTAGGCTGTGTACCATCAGGGATGAAGCCAGGCCATTAACTAGGCTGTGTACCATCAGGGATGAAGCCAGGCCACTGATTAGGCTGTGTACCATCAGGGATGAAGCCAGGCCATTAACTAGGCTGTGTACCATCAGGGATGAAGCCAGGCCAATGACTCGGCTGTGTACCATCAGGGATGAAGCCAGGCCATTAACTAGGCTGTGTACCATCAGGGATGAAGCCAGGCCATTAACTAGGCTTTGTACCATCAGGGATGAAGCCAGGCCATTATTTAGGCTGTGTACCATCAGGGATGAAGCCAGGCCATTAATTAGGCTTTGTACCATCAGGGATGAAGCCAGGCCATTAACTAGGCTTTGTACCATCAGGGATGAAGCCAGGCCATTAACTAGGCTGTGTACCATCAGGGATGAAGCCAGGCCACTGATTATGCTGTGTACCAACAGGGATGAAGCCAGGCCATTATCTAGGCTGTGTACCACCAGGGATGAAGCCAGGCAATTAATTAGGCTGTGTACCATCAGGGATGAAGCCAGGCCATTAATTAGGCTGTGTACCATCAGGGATGAAGCCAGGCCATTAATTAGGCTGTGTACCATCAGGGATGAAGCCAGGCCAATGACTAGGCTGTGTGCCATCAGGGATGAAGCCAGGCCATTAATTAGGCTGTGTACCACCAGGGATGAAGCCAGGCCATTATTTAGGCTGTGTACCATCAGGGATGAAGCCAGGCCAATGACTAGGCTGTGTGCCATCAGGTACTGCTCTTACTCTCTTAATAATCAAAACAACACCTATAGTGCTGATGGCATCTACATTCACCTATTTAACCCTAAAGTACACAAATGTAAAAAATATCATCTGGAAGAAAATAGATGATATGAACGTGACAATTTATTGATTTATTTTTGTTAAGTGTCACACAGAATGTGAAATCATTTCAATGAAGGTTTGAAGGGTTATGTCTGTTTTATTTTCTTCTGAACTATATATATATATATATATATATATAATATTTTTTAAAGCATAAATGACAGTTAAACAACAAGATGCATCACTATACTTCTTTAAAAGCATACGTTTTTTGGGGGGGGGGGGGGGCAGATATAAGATAGGCACATATTCAAGCTGCTTTTTTTTGATCTTGTATTGCCCTTTCTAGACATGACATGTGCAGACCCTGTACTGGTGCTAATTCTTACCAAATCAGTCCCTCGATGCCATATTAAAGAAAGACCCTTTTTCTATGTTTCCTTTCACAGGACTTGGTGAAGAGAAAGCACAGGCATGGCAAATAGATATTGACAAAATACTTGTAAATTGGAAGAACCTTGTTCCCGATTGGTTGTTTTTAAATCACTGATGAAGGATTTTGAGGCTGATTCCCTGACCTGTCAATGTTTTTCATTTGCTGTTTTATACTCTTGTGAATTCAATAGTTTTTACTAGATTACCTGTAGTTTTTCATGTTGTCTGTCCGTAATTGTGTAATAACTCGGTGCTGCCTATCTTGGCCAGGATGCTCCTGAGAAAGAGATTTCAAATCTCAATGAGCCCTTCCTGGTTAAATAAAGGTTAAATTAAATAAATTAAATAAAATTGAGCTAGTGGCTAGATAGCCTAATTATATCACACACACAAAAAAACTGTCATTTTCTTTCAACTCAGCTATGACCTTTGCATATCTGGTGTAAAATGTTCATTGTGAAATAACGGAGCAGTTGTCGCGACTTGGATAAAGATGTAGACCTTTAAAATTACAGCCTATCTGTTCATCCACAGACTCAAGTGCTCACTTCAAGACTCCAGGCAACGTGAGAGAAAAGATTGCCTGCATGGTGTCAAGGTTTATTTTTCTTAAACCAGGAACAATTTTTTTTAAAGAGTATATTGTACTGTAATATCTACAAAGACTGAAAGTGATATATTGTATAAGCCAGGCAGATAATGACAGAATGGCCATTATAATAAACTGAAGCTGGACCATGTATACATTATGGTTAAATATACTGAAGATAGACCATGTATACATTATAGTTAAATATACTGAAGATAGACCATGTACACATTATGGTTAAATATACTGAAGATAGACCATGTATACATTATAGTTAAATATACTGAAGATAGACCATGTATACATTATGGTTAAATATACTGAAGATAGACCATGTATACATTATAGTTAAATATACTGAAGATAGACCATGTACACATTATGGTTAAATATACTGAAGATAGACCATGTACACATTATAGTTAAATATACTGAAGATAGACCATGTACACATTATGGTTAAATATACTGAAGATAGACCATGTATACATTATGGTTAAATATACTGAAGATAGACCATGTACACATTATAGTTAAATATACTGAAGATAGACCATGTATACATTATGGTTAAATATACTGAAGATAGACCATGTATACATTATGGTTAAATATACTGAAGATAGACCATGTACACATTATAGTTAAATATACTGAAGATAGACCATGTACACATTATGGTTAAATATACTGAAGATAGACAATGTACACATTATAGTTAAATATACTGAAGATAGACCATGTACACATTATAGTTAAATATACTGAAGATAGACCATGTACACATTATAGTTAAATATACTGAAGATAGACCATGTATACATTATGGTTAAATATACTGAGGCTGGACCATGTATACATTATAGTTAAATATACTGAAGATAGACCATGTACACATTATAGTTAAATATACTGAAGATAGACCATGTATACATTATGGTTAAATATACTGAGGCTGGACCATGTATACATTATAGTTAAATATACTGAAGATAGACCATGTACACATTATGGTTAAATATACTGAGGCTAGACCATGTATACATTATAGTTAAATATACTGAGGCTGGACCATGTACACATTATGGTTAAATATACTGAGGCTGGACCATGTACACATTATAGTTAAATATACTGAAGATAGACCATGTATACATTATAGTTAAATATACTGAAGATAGACCATGTATACATTATAGTTAAATATACTGAGGCTGGACCATGTATACATTATAGTTAAATATACTGAGGCTGGACCATGTATACATTATAGTTAAATATACTGAGGCTGGACCATGTATACATTATAGTTAAATATACTGAGGCTGGACCATGTATACATTATAGTTAAATATACTGAGGCTGGACCATGTACACATTATGGTTAAATATACTGAAGATAGACCATGTACACATTATAGTTAAATATACTGAAGATAGACCATGTATACATTATAGTTAAATATACTGAGGCTGGACCATGTATACATTATGGTTAAATATACTGAAGATAGACCATGTATACATTATAGTTAAATATACTGAGGCTGGACCATGTATACATTATGGTTAAATATACTGAGGCTGGACCATGTATACATTATAGTTAAATATACTGAGGCTGGACCATGTATACATTATGGTTAAATATACTGAAGATAGACCATGTATACATTATAGTTAAATATACTGAGGCTGGACCATGTATACATTATGGTTAAATATACTGAGGCTGGACCATGTATACATTATGGTTAAATATACTGAGGCTGGACCATGTATACATTATGGTTAAATATACTGAGGCTGGACCATGTATACATTATAGTTAAATATACTGAGGCTGGACCATGTACACATTATGGTTAAATATACTGAGGCTGGACCATGTACACATTATGGTTAAATATACTGAGGCTGGACCATGTACACATTATGGTTAAATATACTGAGGCTGGACCATGTATACATTATGGTTAAATATACTGAGGCTAGACCATGTATACATTATGGTTAAATATACTGAGGCTGGACCATGTACACATTATGGTTAAATATACTGAGGCTGGACCATGTATACATTATAGTTAAATATACTGAGGCTGGACCATGTATACATTATGGTTAAATATACTGAAGATAGACCATGTACACATTATAGTTAAATATACTGAGGCTGGACCATGTATACATTATAGTTAAATATACTGAAGATAGACCATGTACACATTATAGTTAAATATACTGAAGATAGACCATGTATACATTATAGTTAAATATACTGAGGCTGGACCATGTATACATTATGGTTAAATATACTGAAGATAGACCATGTACACATTATAGTTAAATATACTGAAGATAGACCATGTACACATTATGGTTAAATATACTGAAGCTAGACAATGTACAGAAGAGAGAAGATACGTGTTTCAGTAGGAGTTGTAGTATGTATTTATTATTTTTTGTAGTTTAACAAAGACTAAAACTAGCCAGCGAAAGGCTTCGCAACTATTGGATAAAAAAAAATAAAAAACATGAATGGAGAACCCCAGATTTCCCAACAAGTGCATAAGAACTGGCTTCTTATTCTTCCCTAACACATTAAACTCCTTATTATTCCATGTTAAATAGAGAACACAAACACTGTGAAAGTGCATAACCTTGAATAATACCCTTAGGTCTTTCAATTACACATAACAACAATTCAATGAACCATGCAAAGTAAAAGAAAACTCATACGTTTTAAAGCCCATATATTTTAAAGCCCATACATTGTAAAGCCCATACATTTTAAAGCCCATACATTGTAAAAACCCATACATTTTAAAGCCCATACATTTTAAAACCCATACATTTTAAAGCCCATACATTTTAAAGCCCATACATTGTAAAAACCCATACATTTTAAAGCCCATACATTGTAAAAAACCCATACATTTTAAAGCCCATACATTTTAAAAACACATACATTTTAAAGCCCATACATTTTAAAGCCCATACATTTTAAAGCCCATACATTTTAAAGCCCATACATTGTAAAAACCCATACATTTTAAAGCCCATACATTTTAAAAACACATACATTTTAAAGCCCATACATTTTAAAGCCCATACATTTTAAAGCCCATACATTTTAAAGCCCATACATTTTAAAGCCCATACATTTTAAAGCCCATACATTTTAAAGCCCATACATTTTAAAGCCCATACATTGTAAAAACCCATACATTTTAAAGCCCATACATTGTAAAACACACACAGGGTTAACTCCACAGAGACTTTGAATGAAGGAAATAATGAGGCCAAATAACCTACAGTCCAAAGATGTGCCATTGCTAGCCTTGGAACAGTCTGAGATGGAAGACCTAAAGAGCAATCAACTGAAAAGCTCTATTGTTGTTAATGAAAGAAAGCCTGTATATCTCTCAAGGCCGTGTAATTAGCACACAACAGCTGAACCATTTCAGATGGTAATATCGCTGCCTTTAAATGGTTCATATTGTGTTTTATACTTCAACGGAACATTAGTAGGTTCTTCTTTCAAAAAGCTTTTAGTTGTTATTATTTAATTAATTCTTCATTGTTATTGTTGTTGTTGTTGTTTTCTCTCAGATAGAAACCTCTTCAAAACAATAGTGAAAAGAGAGAATGAACAGCAATGTAGAGAAAATATGAAATACATTATCTATATATATATATATATATCTTCCAATCTGCAGATCAAGTCTATGCTTGAGCTACCCTTTCAGTGCTCATCACAGTGAAATTGCAAGGCTACCTATTTGTACTTGAACTCTTATCCTTTTAAAATGGCCACTGTATCTTTCTTTGTTACCATGACAGCTGTTGTTTTGAGAAGGTGTATTATTCTTCTTCTTTTTTTCACAACAAAGGATCTCCTAATTGACAAGATGAATTGAGATGTGGAAACCTGGGTTTGAAATGAAATTCTGCATGAAGATTCGTTAGACGGTTCAGACTGTAAAGAAATGTGCCCCACCTTTACCAGGATCATAACAAGGATGTCCCCGGTCGACATGTAGATATTCACACAAGGTAAAGGGTTGAGGCCTACACTCTCTCTCTCTCACACACACACACACACACACACACACACACTGGTGCTATGCATCGGATGTGTTCCCACTCCCTTGGGGAGAGTGTAAAATCAATAGTCGCCGCGTTAAAGATGCGACTGGCATCTGACCTGTCCACCCCTCGTCTTCATCACCGGGCCAAGAGCTTTTTCTTCGAAGGCCCATCACCTCCGCAGCCCTCCGCTGCACCCGTACTGCTCTCCTTGACAAGACACAAATTGTCCGGGACACTCAATCCCATACTGAAGTGAATCCGGCGTCCACAGGTTGGCCGGGATCACATGTGAAGCGATGAAGGGTCAAAGTTCAGACAAAAGACTTGATATACCCCATTAATTTTAGAGGGAGGGGATGGGTTAGTATAAATGCCCTGGGAGTCCTTAGCCTTTTGATTTGGGAGTCAGTGAAGGGAGGGGTGGGGAGGGGGGGGGGGTGAAAGAAAGGAGGGAGGATGGAGGGAGGGAGGAGGGTTTCTCTATGGCAGAAAATGGTATTAAACTTAATGACCAAGTGATTCCCAGAGGGGTAGTCCATATTACAGCTATTTCAGCAATGACATCACGTAACCTGACTGATTAATAACTAAATGGTGCTCAAATATGAATAACAATAAGGGTCAGTCAAATATAAGGAAAAACATTACCCATCTGGACATACTCGTCCAGAATAAAGTACATTGATGAGTACCGTGACAGTCATGTGCAATAAACAGAAGATATCGCAAAGTGAGTGTTCATATTATTTTATCGCTTAGAAATTATTGTTCTTTTGACACACACAAAAAACTATTCACTTCTCCCAGTATGCTGTGCAAGAGTTAGAAGACAGAAAACACACATATTTGTATGGAAGAAGGATGCGTTGTTTATGTATAGGGTTGATAATTAAGTTTCTTTCTGTATATGACTTACTGTATATCGATACATAATTGTCATCAGAGAAGAAAACAATGCCTGTATGTAAGGCCTACAAAAATGTACAACATATTGAACACATCAACCCACCGTGGCTGAGACATATTGAACACATCAACCCACAGCAGTGGAGACATATTGAACACATCAACCCACAGCAGTGGAGACATATTGAACACATCAACCCACAGCAGTGGAGACATATTGAACACATCAACCCACAGTGGCTGAGAGATATTGAACACATCAACCCACAGCAGTGGAGACATATTGAACACATCAACCCACAGCAGTGGAGACATATTGAACACATCAACCCACAGCAGTGGAGACATATTGAACACATCAACCCACAGAGGCTGAGAGATATTGAACACATCAACCCACAGAGGCTGAGACATATTGAACACATCAACCCACAGCAGTGGAGACATATTGAACACATCAACCCACAGCAGTGGAGACATATTGAACACATCAACCCACAGAGGCTGAGACATATTGAACACATCAACCCACAGCAGTGGAGACATATTGAACACATCAACCCACAGCAGTGGAGACATATTGAACACATCAACCCACAGCAGTGCAGCAGCTGAGACAACAACACAACAAAACACATGCCGACTATAGCCCATTATAAGTCTATTTTGTATTCAGGGATGCAGCTGAATGCTTTCTATGTGTGTGTGTGTGTGTGTGTGTGTGTGTGTGTGTGTGTGTGTGTGTGTGTGTGTGTGTGTGTGTGTGTGTGTGCGTGCGTGCGTGCGTGCGTGCGCGCGTGCGTGCGTGCGTGCGTGTGTGCGTGCGTGCGTGCGTGCGTGTGTGTGTGTGTGTGTGTGTGTGTGTGTGTGTGTGTGTGTGTGCGTGTGTGTGTGTGTGCGTGCGTGCGTGTGTGTGCGTGCACACCGGCTGAGGCTGAGATTTACCACTGGCGGCCCGGCCCTCCTGGAGGTGACAGGGGCAAGGCCACATCCCACGTGTCCAGCTGGGGAACCGATTAAAGTGCTCTGAAAACCCAGCCTCTGGTCCCAATAGCACCCTATTCCCTATACAGCGCACTACTTTGAACAGAAGCTCCCTGGTCAAAACTAGTGCACTACATACTGTAGGGAATAGGCTGCCATCTGGGACACAGACCCACAGATTGCTGCAATGAGAAACATAATAACGTGAACATGGCCTTCCCTTTATGGTGTTAACAACACATTCTCCAGAGACCAATCTTTTTATCAATACCCAAAGAATGACAAATGACACGTAGCCCAAAGCCCGGGTTCTACAAACCAAACACATGGGAGGGGGGTTTATGGTACTTGTGTCCTGAAGGAAACGCTTACAAAGGCAGTAAGACATACTACTCCTTCATTCATCATCCACACTGACGGATCAACTGTTTCGTCGCATCGGTCAAAATGAACATGGCATCGCTAGTATGGTGAAATCTTCCCCTGCAAATTGTTTCAGGCACGGTGGCTGTATTGTAATCACAATATAGCCCATTCAGTAGTATAGAAACTGTATCAAATAAGTATTAATGTAAGAATGAATCTGAAAAATATTTAACTAAATGTGTCTTTTGAAAAAACAAAACTATGTAAATATTTAGAGACAGGATACCTCCCACTCAGTCATTCCATTAGATTGCAATTTAACAACTTTTCCAAAACAACTTATTGCTGTGTCGGAATTTCAGTACAAAATAACATTTACTAAATCCTTGCACGATGTCATCTAAAACTGCTATTCCTCAGAGAGGTATTTTCTCCTGGTGTGAGAAGAGTCGAGGCAGCACAGGCCCTGATCTGATCTCAGGCATTGGTTCAGTCCAGTGGCAAAACAGTCATACTGCATGGCTGCCACTAGAGGGAGCTGTAAAGTCAGCTGAGCTGTCACTACAGAATAGGCACAGAGCTACGACGGAACTAGAAAGAATACAGTGGTAGATAGAGGTTAGGGTGCAGTAGATAGAGGGTTATTGGTTCTAAGTTCTCAAGGTTAATTGTATTATGACAATGTGTACACTAAAAGCCAGATTCCATTTTCTAGGGATGAGTCTGACAGATGTCCATCTTTTTCAAACAACAGCTACTTCCATGTAGAGGAGGGTCAGCTCTTTATACAACACTGCATTGGGTTACTGAGATCAAGGCAATAACAAAATCTAGTATTTCATAAACAATTAAGGCAACAAATTAATGACGGAAATAACACTGGTAAAAAAAATATATATATATTTCTGAACACGATTATGCACAATGTTTTGTGTTCAGGCCTTTTTGTGTCAGGAAAGCATTCAAATATGCCTGAAACAAAAATGGCAATTGATGCCATATTGCAGAAGTAAAAAAAAAAAAAAAAAAAAAGAGATGTTAGAGAATGAATATTCATTGTTATTGTGATGCATCCATGTGTGAAACAACATCATTTCCCAGATAATGCTCGTTGACTTCTTTTTGACAAATCGGGAGCGTTATTTGTGTGCACGACCTTTTGTTTATCCAGTCTTTTTTGTTCTGCGATGACAAAAGCATCAAAAAAATCACAGCCCTAAATCTAGAGAGAGGAACTCACATGCCTGCGATTAAAGATGGTGACCATAAATCAGACTGAGCGGATTTTAATTGTAAGACGTTCCTCTGATACTGTTTTCTCTCTCTCTCTCTCTTCCCTGACAAAAATCTGACAGTAGCTTTGCATGGCAAACCTGTTTAATGAACCACTAATCCAGTAAGAACGTATTATGGCAAACTGTCACACACTGCATTGTGGCAATATTAACTTGAATTTACATCATCATCCTCTGGTAATGCTGGAATATTTGGATTTCCATTAATGCAGGCAGTTCTTTTGCTGAAAAGGAAACAGTGGTGAACCAAATCTGCCCCCCCCCTCTTCTTTTGATTGGATGCCGATGTTAAAGGGCCAGTGCAGTCAAAATTCAGTTTTTCATGTGTTTTATATCATATTGTAGAAAAGCGGATGAAACTAACACTGTTCACAAGTGTTATTTCCTGATAGTTGCCGGTTGAAAATCTACACATGGCCTTCAAATCAGAAGGATTGTATGGGCGGGAGTTTTTCCATGGTGACGGCACCATGCGGTAAATTGGTTAATAGACCAATAACAAATCCAAACCATTCTGCCAATAACTCGTTTCCAGTTTTTCCCCTACCACTCAGAACACTCCCAGACAGTCCTAGAAAAATCCTTGCTTGAGAAATAGTTTATAGTAAAAAATTACTGTAAGGTACTTATTTTTGTTACCCAGAAATGAATTGATATTGATGTAAAAACGTCTGATTTCGGGCCCTTTAAGCAATACACGGAGGAGCATTCTTTATTTGGACGACAGCTCCAAGCCTTTCGCTCTCATCGCAATCAAAGCCCCATAAACAAAAGAGCTTCACTCGCATTACTTAAGACAATTCTGAAGCAGCCTCGCTCTATATTCAGCCCAGTGTAAAGCCAGGGCGATATTACAGCTTTGTACATACTGCTGTAAATCAACAGGAACAATAGGGGGAGGCCGATGCAATCATCCATATCAAATACAACAAGCAACAGAGAACAATGAATCAACACACTCCATGTGAAGAGAATCTTTCTCTCTCTCTCTCTCTCTCTCGATATATATATATATATATATAATGAATTTATATTTCAGGATGGCTGCTGTTTGGAAGCGATGTTTACAATAGGCTGAGTTGATTTCAGGTCCTCGCTGTTCTTCCATCCGTGACCTAGAGAAGAATCCCGCAGGCGTTTTGATCCTGCTATAACGACACAGTTACAGAGATGTGACCTCAACATCAACACTGCCATTTATACACCATCACAACTTGTCAGAGGGAGGGCAGGTAGCCAGTCAATGTGACATCTCACTGAGCACAGACATCAGTTCAACGTCTAGTTTTGATTTACATTTGGTTAATCAGCACAACAGTTTACAGCTGTGCTAACATAATTGCAAAAGGGTTTTCTAATGATCAATTATAAACTTGGATTAGTTAACACAACGTGCCATTGGAACACAGGAGTGATGGTTGCTGATAATGGGCCTCTGTACACCTATGTAGATATTCCATTAAAAATCAGCCGTTTCCAGCTACAATAGTCATTTACTACATTAACCATGTCTACACTGTATTTCTGCTCAATGTGATGCTATTTTAATGGACAATGCTTTTCTTTGAAAAAACAAGGACATTTCTAAGTGACCCCAAACTTTTGAATGGTAGTGCATGTGGATGGCTTTCCCATAGAATTCTATTCAACACTTTGGGACAAAGTAGCACCCCTATTTACACAAATGACAACACACATGTCACTCAATTTAGTGCTTCCTAGTTCCATGTATCAAACAGTTATTTCAGTTATATTAATCCAGGAAAATCTGAATAGTCCCCTGCTGATTAAAGACACATAAGTTGAATAAATTGTGACAAAATAATAACAAAGCTTATAAGCAATAGAATGTTTTATTTTTTTATTTTTTTATTTCACCTTTATTTAACCAGGTAAGCTCGTTGAGAACAAGTTCTCATTTGCAACCGCGACCTGGCCAAGATAAAGCAAAGCAGTGTGACACAGACAACAACACAGAGTTACACATGGCCTGGCCAAGATAAAGCAAAGCAGTGTGACACAGACAACAACACAGAGTTACGAAAGTGGCAAAAGTCTTACCAAACTTGAAATCTATCAATCAAACAGGGATTATATAAAAAAATAGACACTTACAAACAAATATAAGAACATGCTTCAGTTTAATACAATACCAAAAAAAAATATATGTCGATTTATTAATAATGGCTGTTGATGCCGAAAAGGCTTTCACCGTCTAGAATGGCTTTTTATATTCAAAACTTTGGAAGCTTTCAACTTCCCAGCTGAAAAAATAAATTGAATAACAAATATTGAATAAATGTCCTAAAGCTAAAATATACACAAATAATACATTATCTGATTAAATTGCTTCAGAAAAGGGCACAAGACAGGGATGTTCCTTGTCCCCCAGGCAATTGAACTGCTTGAAGAAAGAATTAGACAGGACCCAAACATTACAGGCATCAGTATTGGTAAACATGAATATGAACTAAACTTATTTGCAGATGATTTCCTGATACACCTGACCAATCCTGAAAACTCAATGCCCCCTTTGGTCAAAATATTTTCAGAATACTAAAAAATCTCAGGATATAAAATTGACATGGAAAATAAATAAATAATGGCAATAGGAAAAATAAAAAATAACTCATGATCTACAGAAATAATTTAAGCGAACCACAAAAAAATATAACTTTATTCCAATTGTTAACGATATTAAATCAAATGGTTAAATAAAGGTGAAATACAGGTAGAATACACCTCTTATAAATGGCGTAGCTGACAAAGTTTCCTATTTAAAACATAACATACTTTATATGGGAAAATAAAAGAGTTAGAATGAAAAGGAATATTTTACATCATTCTAACTCTGATGGTGGTTTTAACCTTCCAGACTTGGAATTGTGTCAACTCGCGACCCAAGGCATTTACTTGCCACACATAGTTAAAAGCACTAAAGAGGAACAATGGGTACATACTGAAGATATGCATGTATATCCCAATAATCTTTTTAAGGATGGAGTAAAGAACATTAACACCTTAAGAGTTAAGAACACTATAACAATATAGAACACTATAACAATATAGAACACTATGACAATATAGAACACTATAACAATATAGAACACTATGACAATATAGAACACTATGACAATTTAGAACACTATGACAATATAGAACACTATGACAATATAGAACACTATGACAATATAGAACACTATAACAATATAGAACACTATGACAATATAGAACACTATGACAATATAGAACACTATGACAATATAGAACACTATGACAATATAGAACACTATGACAATATAGAACACTATAACAATATAGAACACTATAACAATATAGAACACTATAACAATATAGAACACTATGACAATATAGAACACTATAACAATATAGAACACTATGACAATATAGAACACTATAACAATATAGAACACTATGACAATATAGAACACTATAACAATATAGAACACTATGACAATATAGAACACTATAACAATATAGAACACTATGACAATATAGAACACTATGACAATATAGAACACTATGACAATATAGAACACTATAACAATATAGAACACTATGACAATATAGAACACTATGACAATATAGAACACTATGACAATATAGAACACTATGACAATATAGAACACTATAACAATATAGAACACTATGACAATATAGAACACTAATATAGAACACTATAACAATATAGAACACTATAACAATATAGAACACTATGACAATATAGAACACTATAACAATATAGAACACTATGACAATATAGAACACTATAACAATATAGAACACTATGACAATATAGAACACTATAACAATATAGAACACTATGACAATATAGAACACTATGACAATATAGAACACTATGACAATATAGAACACTATGACAATATAGAACACTATGACAATATAGAACACTATAACAATATAGAACACTATGACAATATAGAACACTATAACAATATAGAACACTATGACAATATAGAACACTATGACAATATAGAACACTATGACAATATAGAACACTATAACAATATAGAACACTATGACAATATAGAACACTAATATAGAACACTATAACAATATAGAACACTATAACAATATAGAACACTATGACAATATAGAACACTATAACAATATAGAACACTATGACAATATAGAACACTAATATAGAACACTATAACAATATAGAACACAATAACATTAAAGAACACTATAACAATATAGAACACTATAACAATATAGAACACTATAACAATATAGAACACTATAACAATATAGAACACAATAACATTAAAGAACACTATAACAATATAGAACACTATAACAATATAGAACACTATAACAATATAGAACACAATAACATTAAAGAACACTATAACAATATAGAACACTATAACAATATAGAACACTATAACAATATAGAACACTATGACAATATAGAACACTATGACAATATAGAACACTATAACAATATAGAACACTATGACAATATAGAACACTAATATAGAACACTATAACAATATAGAACACAATAACATTAAAGAACACTATAACACTATAGAACACTATAACACGATAGAACACTATAACAAGATAGAACACTATAATTTTTTATTTTTTTTAACCTTTATTAATGAGGCAAGTCAGTTTAGAACAAATTCTTATTTTCAATGACAACCTAGGAACAGTGGGTTAACTGCCTGTTCAGGGGCAGAACGACAGATTTGTACCTTGTCTGCTTTGGGGGTTGAACTTGCAACCTTCTGGTTACTACTATAGCTCTAACCACTAGGCTACCCTGCCGCCCCAATATAGAACACTATAAAAACTATAGAACACTATAACACTATAAAACACTATAACACTATGGAACACAATAACACTATAACAATATAGAACACTAGAACACTATAACACTAAAGAAAACGATAACAATATAGAACACTATAACACTATAGAACACAATAACACTATAACACTATGGAACACAATAACACTATAACAATATAGAACACTATAACACTATAGAACACTATAACACTATAACACTATGGAACACAATAACACTATAACAATATAGAACACTATAACACTATAGAACACTACAACACTAAAGAACACTATAACAATGTAGAACACTATAACAATGTAGAACACTATAACAAAATAGAACACTATAACACTATAGAACACTATAACAATATAGAACACTATAACAATATAGAACAATATAACACTATAAAACATGATAACACTATGGAACACAATAACACTATAACAATATAGAACACTATAACACTATAGAACACTATAACACTAAAGAAAACTATAACACTATAGAACACTATAACAATATAGAACACTATAACAATATAGAACACTATGACAATATAGAACACTATAACAATACAGAACACTATAACAATACAGAACACTATAACAATACAGAACACTATAACACTATAGAACACTATAACACTATAGAACACTATAACACTATAACAATATAGAACACTATAACACTATAGAACACTATAACACTAAAGAAAACTATAACACTATAGAACACTATAACAATATAGAACACTATAACAATATAGAACACTATAACAATATAGAACACTATAACAATACAGAACACTATAACAATACAGAACACTATAACAATACAGAACACTATAACACTATAGAACACTATAACACTATAGAACACTATAACACTATAGAACACTATAACATTATAGAACACTATAACAATATAGAACACTATAACACTATAGAACACTATAACACTATAGAACACTATAACAATTTAGAACACTATAACACTTTAGAACACTATAACACTAAAGAACACTATAACAATGTAGAACACTATAACAATGTAGAACACTATAACAAAATAGAACACTATAACACTATAGAACACTATAACAATATAGAACACTATAACAATATAGAACAATATAACACTATAAAACATGATAACACTATGGAACACAATAACACTATAACAATATAGAACACTATAACACTATAGAACACTATAACACTAAAGAAAACTATAACACTATAGAACACTATAACAATATAGAACACTATAACAATATAGAACACTATAACAATATAGAACACTATAACAATACAGAACACTATAACAATACAGAACACTATAACAATACAGAACACTATAACACTATAGAACACTATAACACTATAGAACACTATAACACTATAGAACACTATAACATTATAGAACACTATAACAATATAGAACACTATAACACTATAGAAAACTATAACACTATAGAACACTATAACAATTTAGAACACTATAACACTTTAGAACACTATAACACTATAGACCACTATAAAACTACTAGGGATGGAAATGTGACTAGGTACTAGGGATGGAGGTGTGACCAGGTACTAGGGATGGAGGTGTGACCAGGTACTAGGGATGGAGGTGTGAACAGGTACTAGGGATGGAGGTGTGACCAGGTACTAGGGAAGGAGGTGTGACCAGGTACTAGGGATGGAGGTGTGACCAGGTACTAGGGATTGAGGTGTGACCAGGTACTAGGGATGGAGGTGTGACCAGGTACTAGGGATGGAGGTGTGACCAGGTACTAGGGATGGAAATGTGACCAGGTACTAGGGATGGAGGTGTGACCAGGCACTAGGAATGGAAATGTCACAAGGCACTAGGGATAGAGGTGTGACCAGGCACTAGGGATGGAGGAGTGACCAGCACTAGGGATGGAAATGTGACAAGGCAATAGGGATTGAGGTGTGACCAGGCACTAGGGATTGAGGTGTGACCTGGCACTAGGGATTGAGGTGTGACCAGGCACTAGGGATGGAGGTGTGACCAGGTACTAGGGATGGAAATGTGACTAGGTACTAGGGATGGAAATGTGACCAGGCAATAGGGGTGAGGTGTGACCAGGCACTAGGGATGGAAATGTGACCAGGCACTAGGGATGGAGGTGTGACCAGGTACTAGGGATGGAGGTGTGACCAGGTACTAGGGATTGAAATGTGACCAGGCACTAGGGATGGAGGTGTGACCAGGTACTAGGGATGGAGGTGTGACCAGGTACTATGGATGGAGGTGTGACCAGGTACTAGGGATGGAAATGTGACCAGGTACTAGGGATTGAGGTGTGACCAGGCACTAGGGATTGAGGTGTGACCAGGCACTAGGGATTGAGGTGTGACCAGGCACTAGGGATTGAGGTGTGACCAGGTACTAGGGATGGAAATGTGACTAGGTACTAGGGATGGAAATGTGACCAGGCACTAGGGGTGAGGTGTGACCAGGTACTAGGGATGGAGGTGTGACCAGGTACTAGGGTTGGAAATGTGACCAGGTACTAGGGATCAAGGTGTGACCAGGCACTAGGGATGGAAATGTGACCAGGTACTCGGGATTGAGGTGTGACCAGGCACTAGGGATGGAAATGTGACCAGGTACTAGGGATGGAAATGTGACCAGGTACTAGGGATGGAGGTGTGACCAGGCACTAGGGATGGAAATGTGACCAGGCACTAGGGATCAAGGTGTGACCAGGTACTAGGGATGGAAATGTGACCAGGTACTAGGGATAGAGGTGTGACCAGGTACTAGGGATGGAGGTGTGACCAGGTACTAGGGATGGAGGTGTGACCAGGTACTAGGGATGGAAATGTGACCAGGCACTAGGGATTGAGGTGTGACCAAGCACTAGGGATTGAGGTGTGACCAGGCACTAGGGATTGAGGTGTGACCAGGCACTAGGGATTGAGGTGTGACCAGGTACTAGGGATGGAGGTGTGACCAGGTACTAGGGATGGAAATGTGACCAGGTACTAGGGATGGAGGTGTGACCAGGTACTAGGGATGGAGGTGTGACCAGGTACTAGGGATGGAGGAGTGACCAGGCACTAGGGATGGAAATGTGACCAGGTACTAGGGATGGATATGTGACCAGGCACTAGGGATTGAGGTGTGACCAGGCACTAGGGATGGAGGTGTGACCAGGTACTAGGGATGGAAATGTGACCAGGTACTAGGGATTGAGGTGTGACCAGGCACTAGGGATGGAGGTGTGACCAGGTACTAGGGATGGAAATGTGACCAGGTACTAGGGATGGAAATGTGACCAGGCACTAGGAATGGAGGTGTGACCAGGTACTAGGGATGGAGGTGTGACTGGGCACTAGGGATGGAGGTGTGACTAGGCACTAGGGATAGAGGTGTGACTAGGCACAAGGGATGGAGGTGTGACTAGGCACTAGGGATGGAGGTGTGACTACATTTAAGGGGTGAGGTGTGACCAGGCACTAGGGATGGAGGTGTGACGAGGGATGGAGGTGTGACGAGGGCTGGAGGTGTGACTAGGGATGGAGGTGTGACTAGGTACTAGGGATGGAGGTGTGACTAGGGATGGAGGTGTGACCAGGTACTAGGGATGGAGGTGTGACTAGGGATGGAGGTGTGACTAGGTACTAGGGATGGAGGTGTGACGAGGGATGGAGGTGTGAATAGGTACTAGGGATGGAGGTGTGACTAGGGATGGAGGTGTGACTAGGTACTAGGGGTGGAGGTTTGACTAGGTACTAGGGATGGAGGTTTGACCAGGCACTAGGGATTGAGGTGTGACCAGGTACTAGGGATGGAGGTGTGACTAGGGACGGAGGTGTGACTAGGTACTAGGGATGGAGGTGTGACTAGGGATGGAGGTGTGAATAGGTACTAGGGATGGAGGTGTGACTAGGGATGGAGGTGTGACTAGGTACTAGGGGTGGAGGTTTGACTAGGTACTAGGGATGGAGGTTTTACTAGGGATGGAGGTGTGACCAGGCACTAGGGATGGAGTTGTGACTAGGGATGGAGGTGTGACTAGGGATGGAGGTGTGACCAGGCACTACGGATGGAGGTGTGACTAGGAACTCGAGATTGAGATGACTAGGAATGGAGGTGTGACTAGGTACTAGGGATGGAGGTGTGACTAGGGATGGAGGTGTGACCAGGTACTAGGGATGGAGGTGTGACTTGGTACTAGGGATGGAGGTGTGACTCGGTACTTGGGATGTAGCTGTGAATACGGTTGGAGGTGTGACCAAGTACTAGGGATGGAGGTGTTACTAGGGATGGAGGTGTGAATATGTACTAGGGATGGAGGTGTGACTAGGTAATAGGGATGGAGGTGTGACGAGGGATGGAGGTGTGACTAGGGATGGAGGTGTGACTAGGTACTAGGGATGGAGGTGTGACCAGGTACTAGGGATCAAGATGTGACCAGGTACTAGGGATGGAGGTGTGACCAGGTACTAGGGATGGAAATGTGACCAGGCACTAGGGATGGAGGTGTGACCAGGTACTAAGGATCAAGGTGTGACCAGGTACTAGGGATGGAGGTGTGACCAGGTTCTAGGGATTGAGCTGTGACCAGGTACTAGGGATGGAGGTGTGACTAGGTACTAGGGATGGAGGTGTGACCAGGCACTAGGGATGGAGGTGTGACCAGGCACTAGGGATGGAAATGTGACCAGGCACTAGGGATTGAGGTGTGACTAGGTACTAGGGGTGGAGGTTTGACTATGTACTAGGGATGGAGGTTTGATTAGAGATGGAGGTGTGACCAGGCACTAGGGATGGAGGTGTGACTAGGTACTAGGGATGGAGATGACTAGGGATGAAGGTGTGACCAGCTTCAGGGATGGAGGTGTGACCAGGTACTAGGGGTGGAGGTTTGACTTGGTACTAGGGATGGAGATGACTAGGGATGAAGGTGTGACCAGGTATTAGGGATGGAGGTGTGACTAGGTACTAGGGGTGGAGGTTTGACTAGGTACTAGGGATGGAGGTTTGACTAGGGATGGAGGTGTGACCAGGCACTAGGGATGGAGTTGTGACTAGGGATGGAGGTGTGACTAGGGATGGAGGTGTGACCAGGCACTAGGGATGGAGGTGTGACTAGGAACTCGAGATTGAGATGACTAGGAATGGAGGTGTAACTAGGTACTAGGGATGGAGGTGTGACTAGGGATGGAGGTGTGACCAGGTACTAGGGATGGAGGTGTGACTTGGTACTATGGATGGAGGTGTGACTCGATACTAGGGATGTAGCTGTGACTAAGGTTGGAGGTGTGACCAAGTACTAGGGATGGAGGTGTGACAAGGGATGGAGGTGTGACTAGGGATGGAGGTGTGACTAGGTACTAGGGATGGAGGTGTGACCAGGTACTAGGGATCAAGATGTGACCAGGTACTAGGGATGGAGGTGTGACCAGGTACTAGGGATGGAAATGTGACCAGGCACTAGGGATGGAGGTGTGACCAGGTACTAAGGATCAAGGTGTGACCAGGTACTATGGATGGAGGTGTGACCAGGTACTAGGGATTGAGCTGTGACCAGGTACTAGGGATGGAGGTGTGACTAGGTACTAGGGATGGAAATGAGACCAGGTATTAGGGATGGAGGTGTGACCAGGTATTAGGGATGGAGGTGTGACCAGGCACGAGGGATTGAGGTGTGACCAGGTACTAGGGATGGAAATGTGACCAGGTACTAGGGATCAAGGTGTGACCAGGCACTAGGGATGGAGGTGTGACCAGGCACTAGGGATGGAAACGTGACCAGGTACTAGGGATGGATATGTGACCAGGCACTAGGGATGGAAATGTGACCAGGCACTAGGGATTGAGGTGTGACCAGGTACTAGGGATGGAAATGTGACCAGGCACTAGGGATCAAGGTGTGACCAGGCACTAGGGATGGAGGTGTGACCAGGTACTAGGGATGGAAATGTGACCAGGTACTAGGGATTGAGGTGTGACCAGGCACTAGGGATGGAGGTGTGACCAGGTACTAGGGATGGAGGTGTGACCAGGTACTAGGGATGGAGGTGTGACCAGGTACTAGGGATGGAAATGTGACCAGGTACTAGGGATGGAAATGTGACCAGGCACTAGGAATGGAGGTGTGAACAGGTACTAGGGATGGAGGTGTGACTGGGCACTAGGGATGGAGGTGTGACTAGGCACTAGGGATAGAGGTGTGACTAGGCACAAGGGATGGAGGTGTGACTAGGCACTAGGGATGGAGGTGTGACCAAGTACTAGGGATGGAGGTGTGACAAGGGATGGAGGTGTGACTAGGGATGGAGGTGTGACTAGGTACTAGGGATGGAAATGTGACCAGGTACTAGGGATCAAGGTGTGACCAGGCACTAGGGATGGAGGTGTGACCAGGCACTAGGGATGGAAACGTGACCAGGTACTAGGGATGGAAATGTGACCAGGCACTAGGGATGGAAATGTGACCAGGCACTAGGGATTGAGGTGTGACCAGGTACTAGGGATGGAAATGTGACCAGGCACTAGGGATCAAGGTGTGACCAGGCACTAGGGATGGAGGTGTGACCAGGTACTAGGGATGGAAATGTGACCAGGTACTAGGGATTGAGGTGTGACCAGGCACTAGGGATGGAGGTGTGACCAGGTACTAGGGATGGAGGTGTGACCAGGTACTAGGGATGGAGGTGTGACCAGGTACTAGGGATGGAAATGTGACCAGGTACTAGGGATGGAAATGTGACCAGGCACTAGGAATGGAGGTGTGAACAGGTACTAGGGATGGAGGTGTGACTGGGCACTAGGGATGGAGGTGTGACTAGGCACTAGGGATAGAGGTGTGACTAGGCACAAGGGATGGAGGTGTGACTAGGCACTAGGGATGGAGGTGTGACTAGGCACTAGGGATGGAGGTGTGACTAGGCACTAGGGATGGAGGTGTGACGAGTCACTAGGGATGGAGGTGTGACGAGGGATGGAGGTGTGACGAGGGATGGCGGTGTGACTAGGGATGGAGGTGTGACTAGGTACTAGGGATGGAGGTGTGACTAGGGATGGAGGTGTGACCAGGTACTAGGGATGGAGGTGTGACTAGGGATGGAGGTGTGACTAGGTACTAGGGATGGAGGTGTGACGAGGGATGGAGGTGTGAATAGGTACTAGGGATGGAGGTGTGACTAGGGATGGAGGTGTGACTAGGTACTAGGGGTGGAGGTTTGACTAGGTACTAGGGATGGAGGTTTGACCAGGCACTAGGGATGGAGGTGTGACTAGGGATGGAGGTGTGACTAGGTACTAGGGGTGGAGGTGTGACCAGGTACTAGGGATGGAGGTGTGACTAGGGACGGAGGTGTGACTAGGTACTAGGGATGGAGGTGTGACTAGGGATGGAGGTGTGAATAGGTACTAGGGATGGAGGTGTGACTAGGGATGGAGGTGTGACTAGGTACTAGGGGGTGGAGGTTTGACTAGGTACTAGGGATGGTGGTTTGAATAGGGATGGAGGTGTGACCAGGCACTAGGGATGGAGTTGTGACTAGGGATGGAGGTGTGACTAGGGATGGAGGTGTGACCAGGCACTACAGATGGAGGTGTGACTAGGAACTCGAGATTGAGATGACTAGGAATGGAGGTGTGACTAGGTACTAAGGATGGAGGTGTGACTAGGGATGGAGGTGTGACCAGGTACTAGGGATGGAGGTGTGACTTGGTACTAGGGATGGAGGTGTGACTCGGTACTTGGGATGTAGCTGTGACTAAGGTTGGAGGTGTGACCAAGTACTAGGGATGAAGGTGTGACTAGGGATGGAGGTGTGAATATGTACTAGGGATGGAGGTGTGACTAGGTAATAGGGATGGAGGTGTGACGAGGGATGGAGGTGTGACTAGGGATGGAGGTGTGACTAGGTACTAGGGATGGAGGTGTGACCAGGTACTAGGGATCAAGATGTGACCAGGTACTAGGGATGGAGGTGTGACCAGGTACTAGGGATGGAAATGTGACCAGGCACTAGGGATGGAGGTGTGACCAGGTACTAAGGATCAAGGTGTGACCAGGTACTAGGGATGGAGGTGTGACTAGGGATGGAGGTGTGACCAGGCACTAGGGATGGAGGTGTGACTAGGAACTCGAGATTGAGATGACTAGGAATGGAGGTGTAACTAGGTACTAGGGATGGAGGTGTGACTAGGGATGGAGGTGTGACCAGGTACTAGGGATGGAGGTGTGACTTGGTACTATGGATGGAGGTGTGACTCGATACTAGGGATGTAGCTGTGACTAAGGTTGGAGGTGTGACCAAGTACTAGGGATGGAGGTGTGACAAGGGATGGAGGTGTGACTAGGGATGGAGGTGTGACTAGGTACTAGGGATGGAGGTGTGACCAGGTACTAGGGATCAAGATGTGACCAGGTACTAGGGATGGAGGTGTGACCAGGTACTAGGGATGGAAATGTGACCAGGCACTAGGGATGGAGGTGTGACCAGGTACTAAGGATCAAGGTGTGACCAGGTACTATGGATGGAGGTGTGACCAGGTACTAGGGATTGAGCTGTGACCAGGTACTAGGGATGGAGGTGTGACTAGGTACTAGGGATGGAAATGAGACCAGGTATTAGGGATGGAGGTGTGACCAGGTATTAGGGATGGAGGTGTGACCAGGCACGAGGGATTGAGGTGTGACCAGGTACTAGGGATGGAAATGTGACCAGGTACTAGGGATCAAGGTGTGACCAGGCACTAGGGATGGAGGTGTGACCAGGCACTAGGGATGGAAACGTGACCAGGTACTAGGGATGGAAATGTGACCAGGCACTAGGGATGGAAATGTGACCAGGCACTAGGGATTGAGGTGTGACCAGGTACTAGGGATGGAAATGTGACCAGGTACTAGGGATCAAGGTGTGACCAGGCACTAGGGATGGAGGTGTGACCAGGTACTAGGGATGGAAATGTGACCAGGTACTAGGGATTGAGGTGTGACCAGGCACTAGGGATGGAGGTGTGACCAGGTACTAGGGATGGAGGTGTGACCAGGTACTAGGGATGGAGGTGTGACCAGGTACTAGGGATGGAAATGTGACCAGGTACTAGGGATGGAAATGTGACCAGGCACTAGGAATGGAGGTGTGAACAGGTACTAGGGATGGAGGTGTGACTGGGCACTAGGGATGGAGGTGTGACTAGGCACTAGGGATAGAGGTGTGACTAGGCACAAGGGATGGAGGTGTGACTAGGCACTAGGGATGGAGGTGTGACTAGGCACTAGGGATGGAGGTGTGACTAGGCACTAGGGATGGAGGTGTGACGAGTCACTAGGGATGGAGGTGTGACGAGGGATGGAGGTGTGACGAGGGATGGCGGTGTGACTAGGGATGGAGGTGTGACTAGGTACTAGGGATGGAGGTGTGACTAGGGATGGAGGTGTGACCAGGTACTAGGGATGGAGGTGTGACTAGGGATGGAGGTGTGACTAGGTACTAGGGATGGAGGTGTGACGAGGGATGGAGGTGTGAATAGGTACTAGGGATGGAGGTGTGACTAGGGATGGAGGTGTGACTAGGTACTAGGGGTGGAGGTTTGACTAGGTACTAGGGATGGAGGTTTGACCAGGTACTAGGGATGGAGGTGTGACTAGGGATGGAGGTGTGACTAGGTACTAGGGGTGGAGGTGTGACCAGGTACTAGGGATGGAGGTGTGACTAGGGACGGAGGTGTGACTAGGTACTAGGGATGGAGGTGTGACTAGGGATGGAGGTGTGAATAGGTACTAGGGATGGAGGTGTGACTAGGGATGGAGGTGTGACTAGGTACTAGGGGTGGAGGTTTGACTAGGTACTAGGGATGGTGGTTTGAATAGGGATGGAGGTGTGACCAGGCACTAGGGATGGAGTTGTGACTAGGGATGGAGGTGTGACTAGGGATGGAGGTGTGACCAGGCACTACAGATGGAGGTGTGACTAGGAACTCGAGATTGAGATGACTAGGAATGGAGGTGTGACTAGGTACTAAGGATGGAGGTGTGACTAGGGATGGAGGTGTGACCAGGTACTAGGGATGGAGGTGTGACTTGGTACTAGGGATGGAGGTGTGACTCGGTACTTGGGATGTAGCTGTGACTAAGGTTGGAGGTGTGACCAAGTACTAGGGATGAAGGTGTGACTAGGGATGGAGGTGTGAATATGTACTAGGGATGGAGGTGTGACTAGGTAATAGGGATGGAGGTGTGACGAGGGATGGAGGTGTGACTAGGGATGGAGGTGTGACTAGGTACTAGGGATGGAGGTGTGACCAGGTACTAGGGATCAAGATGTGACCAGGTACTAGGGATGGAGGTGTGACCAGGTACTAGGGATGGAAATGTGACCAGGCACTAGGGATGGAGGTGTGACCAGGTACTAAGGATCAAGGTGTGACCAGGTACTAGGGATGGAGGTGTGACTAGGGATGGAGGTGTGACCAGGCACTAGGGATGGAGGTGTGACTAGGAACTCGAGATTGAGATGACTAGGAATGGAGGTGTAACTAGGTACTAGGGATGGAGGTGTGACTAGGGATGGAGGTGTGACCAGGTACTAGGGATGGAGGTGTGACTTGGTACTATGGATGGAGGTGTGACTCGATACTAGGGATGTAGCTGTGACTAAGGTTGGAGGTGTGACCAAGTACTAGGGATGGAGGTGTGACAAGGGATGGAGGTGTGACTAGGGATGGAGGTGTGACTAGGTACTAGGGATGGAGGTGTGACCAGGTACTAGGGATCAAGATGTGACCAGGTACTAGGGATGGAGGTGTGACCAGGTACTAGGGATGGAAATGTGACCAGGCACTAGGGATGGAGGTGTGACCAGGTACTAAGGATCAAGGTGTGACCAGGTACTATGGATGGAGGTGTGACCAGGTACTAGGGATTGAGCTGTGACCAGGTACTAGGGATGGAGGTGTGACTAGGTACTAGGGATGGAAATGAGACCAGGTATTAGGGATGGAGGTGTGACCAGGTATTAGGGATGGAGGTGTGACCAGGCACGAGGGATTGAGGTGTGACCAGGTACTAGGGATGGAAATGTGACCAGGTACTAGGGATCAAGGTGTGACCAGGCACTAGGGATGGAGGTGTGACCAGGCACTAGGGATGGAAACGTGACCAGGTACTAGGGATGGAAATGTGACCAGGCACTAGGGATGGAAATGTGACCAGGCACTAGGGATTGAGGTGTGACCAGGTACTAGGGATGGAAATGTGACCAGGTACTAGGGATCAAGGTGTGACCAGGCACTAGGGATGGAGGTGTGACCAGGTACTAGGGATGGAAATGTGACCAGGTACTAGGGATTGAGGTGTGACCAGGCACTAGGGATGGAGGTGTGACCAGGTACTAGGGATGGAGGTGTGACCAGGCACTAGGGATGGAGGTGTGACTAGGGATGGAGGTGTGACTAGGGATGGAGGTGTGACCAGGCACTACAGATGGAGGTGTGACTAGGAACTCGAGATTGAGATGACTAGGAATGGAGGTGTGACTAGGTACTAAGGATGGAGGTGTGACTAGGGATGGAGGTGTGACCAGGTACTAGGGATGGAGGTGTGACTTGGTACTAGGGATGGAGGTGTGACTCGGTACTCGGGATGTAGCTGTGACTAAGGTTGGAGGTGT
Organism: Oncorhynchus masou masou; assembly: GCF_036934945.1. Classification (NCBI taxonomy): domain Eukaryota; kingdom Metazoa; phylum Chordata; class Actinopteri; order Salmoniformes; family Salmonidae; genus Oncorhynchus; species Oncorhynchus masou. The sequence continues at coordinate 112,542,583 of NC_088235.1, forward strand.
GACCAAGTACTAGGGATGAAGGTGTGACTAGGGATGGAGGTGTGAATATGTACTAGGGATGGAGGTGTGACTAGGTAATAGGGATGGAGGTGTGACGAGGGATGGAGGTGTGACTAGGGATGGAGGTGTGACCAGGTACTAGGGATGGAGGTGTGACCAGGTACTAGGGATCAAGATGTGACCAGGTACTAGGGATGGAGGTGTGACCAGGTACTAGGGATGGAAATGTGACCAGGCACTAGGGATGGAGGTGTGACCAGGTACTAAGGATCAAGGTGTGACCAGGTACTAGGGATGGAGGTGTGACCAGGTTCTAGGGATTGAGCTGTGACCAGGTACTAGGGATGGAGGTGTGACTAGGTACTAGGGATGGAGGTGTGACCAGGCACTAGGGATGGAGGTGTGACCAGGCACTAGGGATGGAAATGTGACCAGGCACTAGGGATTGAGGTGTGACTAGGTACTAGGGGTGGAGGTTTGACTATGTACTAGGGATGGAGGTTTGATTAGAGATGGAGGTGTGACCAGGCACTAGTGATAGAGGTGTGACTAGGTACTAGGGATGGAGATGACTAGGGATGAAGGTGTGACCAGCTTCAGGGATGGAGGTGTGACCAGGTACTAGGGGTGGAGGTTTGACTTGGTACTAGGGATGGAGATGACTAGGGATGAAGGTGTGACCAGGTATTAGGGATGGAGGTGTGACTAGGTACTAGGGGTGGAGGTTTGACTAGGTACTAGGGATGGAGGTTTGACTAGGGATGGAGGTGTGACCAGGCACTAGGGATGGAGTTGTGACTAGGGATGGAGGTGTGACTAGGGATGGAGGTGTGACCAGGCACTAGGGATGGAGGTGTGACTAGGAACTCGAGATTGAGATGACTAGGAATGGAGGTGTGACTAGGTACTAGGGATGGAGGTGTGAACAGGGATGGAGGTGTGACCAGGTACTAGGGTTGGAGGTGTGACTTGGTACTATGGATGGAGGTGTGACTCGGTACTAGGGATGTAGCTGTGACTAAGGTTGGAGGTGTGACCAAGTACTAGGGATGGAGGTGTGACAAGGGATGGAGGTGTGACGAGGGATGGAGGTGTGACTAGGTACTAGGGATGGAGGTGTGAAAAGGTACTAGGGATCAAGATGTGACCAGGTACTAGGGATGGAGGTGTGACCAGGTAGTAGGGATGGAAATGTGACAAGGCACTAGGGATGGAGGTGTGACCAGGTACTAAGGATCAAGGTGTGACCAGGTACTATGGATGGAGGTGTGACCAGGTACTAGGGATTGAGCTGTGACCAGGTATTAGGGATGGAGGTGTGACCAGGTATTAGGGATGGAGGAGTGACCAGGCACGAGGGATTGAGGTGTGACCAGGTACTAGGGATGGAGGTGTGACCAAGTACTAGGGATGGAGGAGTGACCAGGTACTAGGGATCAAGGTGTGACTTGGTACTATGGATGGAGGTGTGACTCGGTACTAGGGATGTAGCTGTGACTAAGGTTGGAGGTGTGACCAAGTACTAGGGATGGAGGTGTGACTAAGGATGGAGGTGTGAATATCTACTAGGGATGGAGGTGTGACTAGGTAATAGGGATGGAGGTGTGACGAGGGATGGAGGTGTGACTAGGGATGGAGGTGTGACTAGGTACTAGGGATGGAGGTGTGACCAGGTACTAGGGATCAAGATGTGACCAGGTACTAGGGATGGAGGTGTGACCAGGTACTAGGGATGGAAATGTGACCAGGCACTAGGGATGGAGGTGTGACCAGGTACTAGGGATGGACATGTGACCAGGTACTAGGGATTGAGGTGTGACCAGGCACTAGGGATGGAGGTGTGACCAGGTACTAGGGATGGAAATGTGACCAGGTACTAGGGATGGAGGTGTGACCAGGTACTAGGGATGAAAATGTGACCAGGTACTAGGGATGGAAATGTGACCAGGCACTAGGAATGGAGGTGTGACCAGGTACTAGGGATGGAGGTGTGACTGGGCACTAGGGATGGAGGTGTGACTAGGCACTAGGGATGGAGGTGTGACCAGGCACTAGGGATGGAGGTGTGACCAGGTACTAGGGATGGAAATGTGACCAGGTACTAGGGATGGAGGTGTGACCAGGTACTAGGGATGGAGGTGTGACCAGGTACTAGGAATGGAGGTGTGACCAGGTACAAGGGATGGAGGTGTGACCAGGTACTAGGGATGGAAATGTGACCAGGTACTAGGGATGGAGGTGTGACCAGGCACTAGGGATGGAGGTGTGACCAGGTACTAGGGATGGAAATGTGACCAGGTACTAGGGATGGAGGTGTGACCAGGTACTAGGGATGGAGGTGTGACCAGGTACTAGGGATGAAAATGTGACCAGGTACTAGGGATGGAAATGTGACCAGGCACTAGAAATGGAGGTGTGACCAGGTACTAGGGATGGAGGTGTGACTGGGCACTAGGGATGGAGGTGTGACTAGGCACTAGGGATGGAGGTGTGACTAGGCACAAGGGATGGAGGTGTGACTAGGCACTAGGGATGGAGGTGTGACTAGGCACTAGGGATGGAGGTGTGACTAGGCACTAGGGATGGAGGTGTGACGAGGCACTAGGGATGGAGGTGTGACGAGGGATGGAGGTGTGACTAGGGATGGAGGTGTGACTAGGTACTAGGGATGGAGGTGAGACTAGGGATGGAGGTGTGACTATGTACTAGGCATGGAGGTGTGACGAGGGATGGAGGTGTGACTAGGGATCGAGGTGTGACTAGGTACTAGGGATGGAGGTGTGACTAGGGATGGAGGTGTGACTAGGAACTCGAGATTGAGATGACTAGGAATGGAGGTGTGACTAGGTACTAGGGATGGAGGTGTGACTAGGGATGGAGGTGTGACCAGGTACTAGGGATGGAGGTGTGACTTGGTACTAGGGATGGAGGTGTGACCAGGTACTAGGGATGAAAATGTGACCAGGTACTAGGGATGGAAATGTGACCAGGCACTAGGAATGGAGGTGTGACCAGGTACTAGGGATGGAGGTGTGACTGGGCACTAGGGATGGAGGTGTGACTAGGCACTAGGGATGGAGGTGTGACTAGGCACAAGGGATGGAGGTGTGACTAGGCACTAGGGATGGAGGTGTGACTAGGCACTAGGGATGGAGGTGTGACTAGGCACTAGGGATGGAGGTGTGACGAGGCGCTAGGGATGGAGGTGTGACGAGGGATGGAGGTGTGACTAGGGATGGAGGTGTGACTAGGTACTAGGGATGGAGGTGTGACTAGGGATGGAGGTGTGACTATGTACTAGGCATGGAGGTGTGACGAGGATGGAGGTGTGACTAGGGATCGAGGTGTGACTAGGTACTAGGGATGGAGGTGTGACTAGGGATGGAGGTGTGACCAGGTACTAGGGATGGAGGTGTGAGTAGGGATGGAGGTGTGACTAGGTACTAGGGATGGAGGTGTGACAAGGGATGGAGGTGTGACTTGGGATGGAGGTGTGACTAGGTACTAGGGATGGAGGTGTGACCAGGTACTAGGGATGGAAATGTGACCAGGCACTAGGGATTGAGGTGTGAACAGGTACTAGGGATGGAGGTGTGACTAGGGATGGAGGTGTGACTAGGTACTAGGGATGGAGGTGTGACTAGGAATGGAGGTGTGAATTAGTACTAGGGATGGAGGTGTGACTAGGGATGGAGGTGTGACTAGGTACTAGGGGTGGAGGTTTGACTAGGTACTAGGGATGGAGGTTTGACTAGGGATGGAGGTATGACCAGACACTAGGGATGGAGTTGTGACTAGGGATGGAGGTGTGACTAGGGATGGAGGTGTGACCAGGCACTGGGGATGGAGGTGTGACTAGGAACTCGAGATTGAGATGACTAGGAATGGAGGTGTGACTTGGTACTAGGGATGGAGGTGTGACTAGGGATCAAGATGTGACCAGGTACTAAGGATGGAGGTGTGACCAGGTACTAGGGATGGAAATGTGACCAGGCACTAGGGATGGAGGTGTGACCAGGTACTAGGGATGGACATGTGACCAGGTACTAGGGATTGAGGTGTGACCAGGCACTAGGGATGGAGGTGTGACCAGGTACTAGGGATGGAAATGTGACCAGGTACTAGGGATGGAGGTGTGACCAGGTACTAGGGATGAAAATGTGACCAGGTACTAGGGATGGAAATGTGACCAGGCACTAGGAATGGAGGTGTGACCAGGTACTAGGGATGGAAGTGTGACTGGGCACTAGGGATGGAGGTGTGACTAGGCACTAGGGATGGAGGTGTGACCAGGCACTAGGGATGGAGGTGTGACCAGGTACTAGGGATGGAAATGTGACCAGGTACTAGGGATGGAGGTGTGACCAGGTACTAGGGATGGAGGTGTGACCAGGTACTAGGGATGAAAATGTGACCAGGTACTAGGGATGGAAATGTGACCAGGCACTAGGAATGGAGGTGTGACCAGGTACAAGGGATGGAGGTGTGACCAGGTACTAGGGATGGAAATGTGACCAGGTACTAGGGATGGAGGTGTGACCAGGCACTAGGGATGGAGGTGTGACCAGGTACTAGGGATGGAAATGTGACCAGGTACTTGGGATGGAGGTGTGACCAGGTACTAGGGATGGAGGTGTGACTAGGTACTAGGGATGAAAATGTGACCAGGTACTAGGGATGGAAATGTGACCAGGCACTAGAAATGGAGGTGTGACCAGGTACTAGGGATGGAGGTGTGACTGGGCACTAGGGATGGAGGTGTGACTAGGCACTAGGGATGGAGGTGTGACTAGGCACAAGGGATGGAGGTGTGACTAGGCACTAGGGATGGAGGTGTGACTAGGCACTAGGGATGGAGGTGTGACTAGGCACTAGGGATGGAGGTGTGACGAGGCACTAGGGATGGAGGTGTGACGAGGGATGGAGGTGTGACTAGGGATGGAGGTGTGACTAGGTACTAGGGATGGAGGTGTGACTAGGGATGGAGGTGTGACTATGTACTAGGCATGGAGGTGTGACGAGGGATGGAGGTGTGACTAGGGATTGAGGTGTGACTAGGTACTAGGGATGGAGGTGTGACTAGGGATGGAGGTGTGACTAGGAACTCGAGATTGAGATGACTAGGAATGGAGGTGTGACTAGGTACTAGGGATGGAGGTGTGACTAGGGATGGAGGTGTGACCAGGTACTAGGGATGGAGGTGTGACTTGGTACTAGGGATGGAGGTGTGACCAGGTACTAGGGATGAAAATGTGACCAGGTACTAGGGATGGAAATGTGACCAGGCACTAGGAATGGAGGTGTGACCAGGTACTAGGGATGGAGGTGTGACTGGGCACTAGGGATGGAGGTGTGACTGGGCACTAGGGATGGAGGTGTGACTAGGCACTAGGGATGGAGGTGTGACCAGGCACTAGGGATGGAGGTGTGACCAGGTACTAGGGATGGAAATGTGACCAGGTACTAGGGATGGAGGTGTGACCAGGTACTAGGGATGGAGGTGTGACCAGGTACTAGGAATGGAGGTGTGACCAGGTACAAGGGATGGAGGTGTGACCAGGTACTAGGGATGGAAATGTGACCAGGTACTAGGGATGGAGGTGTGACCAGGCACTAGGGATGGAGGTGTGACCAGGTACTAGGGATGGAAATGTGACCAGGTACTAGGGATGGAGGTGTGACCAGGTACTAGGGATGGAGGTGTGACCAGGTACTAGGGATGAAAATGTGACCAGGTACTAGGGATGGAAATGTGACCAGGCACTAGAAATGGAGGTGTGACCAGGTACTAGGGATGGAGGTGTGACTGGGCACTAGGGATGGAGGTGTGACTAGGCACTAGGGATGGAGGTGTGACTAGGCACAAGGGATGGAGGTGTGACTAGGCACTAGGGATGGAGGTGTGACTAGGCACTAGGGATGGAGGTGTGACTAGGCACTAGGGATGGAGGTGTGACGAGGCACTAGGGATGGAGGTGTGACGAGGGATGGAGGTGTGACTAGGGATGGAGGTGTGACTAGGTACTAGGGATGGAGGTGAGACTAGGGATGGAGGTGTGACTATGTACTAGGCATGGAGGTGTGACGAGGGATGGAGGTGTGACTAGGGATCGAGGTGTGACTAGGTACTAGGGATGGAGGTGTGACTAGGGATGGAGGTGTGACTAGGAACTCGAGATTGAGATGACTAGGAATGGAGGTGTGACTAGGTACTAGGGATGGAGGTGTGACTAGGGATGGAGGTGTGACCAGGTACTAGGGATGGAGGTGTGACTTGGTACTAGGGATGGAGGTGTGACCAGGTACTAGGGATGAAAATGTGACCAGGTACTAGGGATGGAAATGTGACCAGGCACTAGGAATGGAGGTGTGACCAGGTACTAGGGATGGAGGTGTGACTGGGCACTAGGGATGGAGGTGTGACTAGGCACTAGGGATGGAGGTGTGACTAGGCACAAGGGATGGAGGTGTGACTAGGCACTAGGGATGGAGGTGTGACTAGGCACTAGGGATGGAGGTGTGACTAGGCACTAGGGATGGAGGTGTGACGAGGCGCTAGGGATGGAGGTGTGACGAGGGATGGAGGTGTGACTAGGGATGGAGGTGTGACTAGGTACTAGGGATGGAGGTGTGACTAGGGATGGAGGTGTGACTATGTACTAGGCATGGAGGTGTGACGAGGGATGGAGGTGTGACTAGGGATCGAGGTGTGACTAGGTACTAGGGATGGAGGTGTGACTAGGGATGGAGGTGTGACCAGGTACTAGGGATGGAGGTGTGAGTAGGGATGGAGGTGTGACTAGGTACTAGGGATGGAGGTGTGACAAGGGATGGAGGTGTGACTTGGGATGGAGGTGTGACTAGGTACTAGGGATGGAGGTGTGACCAGGTACTAGGGATGGAAATGTGACCAGGCACTAGGGATTGAGGTGTGAACAGGTACTAGGGATGGAGGTGTGACTAGGGATGGAGGTGTGACTAGGTACTAGGGATGGAGGTGTGACTAGGAATGGAGGTGTGAATTAGTACTAGGGATGGAGGTGTGACTAGGGATGGAGGTGTGACTAGGTACTAGGGGTGGAGGTTTGACTAGGTACTAGGGATGGAGGTTTGACTAGGGATGGAGGTATGACCAGACACTAGGGATGGAGTTGTGACTAGGGATGGAGGTGTGACTAGGGATGGAGGTGTGACCAGGCACTGGGGATGGAGGTGTGACTAGGAACTCGAGATTGAGATGACTAGGAATGGAGGTGTGACTTGGTACTAGGGATGGAGGTGTGACTAGGGATCAAGATGTGACCAGGTACTAAGGATGGAGGTGTGACCAGGTACTAGGGATGGAAATGTGACCAGGTACTAGGGATGGAGGTGTGACCAGGCACTAGGGATGGAGGTGTGACCAGGTACTAGGGATGGAAATGTGACCAGGCACTAGGAATGGAGGTGTGACCAGGTACTAGGGATGGAGGTGTGACTGGGCACTAGGGATGGAGGTGTGACTAGGCACTAGGGATGGAGGTGTGACTAGGCACAAGGGATGGAGGTGTGACTAGGCACTAGGGATGGAGGTGTGACAAGGCACTAGGGATGGAGGTGTGACGAGGCACTAGGGATGGAGGTGTGACGAGGGATGGAGGTGTGACTAGGGATGGAGGTATGACTAGGTACTAGGGATGGAGGTGTGACTAGGGATGGAGGTGTGACTATGTACTAGGCATGGAGGTGTGACGAGGGATGGAGGTGTGACTAGGGATGGAGGTGTGACTAGGTACTAGGGATGGAGGTGTGACTAGGGATGGAGGTGTGACCAGGTACTAGGGATGGAGGTGTGACTAGGGATGGAGGTGTGACTAGGTACTAGGGATGGAGCTGTGACGAGGGATGGAGGTGTGACTAGGGATGGAGGTGTGACTAGGTACTAGGGATGGAGGTGTGACCAGGTACTAGGGATGGAAATGTGACCAGGCACTAGGGATTGAGGTGTGACCAGGTACTAGGGATGGAAGTGTGACCAGGTATTAGGGATGGAGGTGTTACCAGGCACGAGGGATTGAGGTGTGACCAGGTACTAGGGATGGAAATGTGACCAGGTACTAGGGATCAAGGTGTGACCAGGCACTAGGGATGGAGGTGTGACCAGGCACTAGGGATGGAAACGTGACCAGGTTCTAGGGATGGAAATGTGACCAGGCACTAGGGATGGAAATGTGACCAGGCACTAGGGATGGAGGTGTGACCAGGTACTAGGGATGGAAATGTGACCAGGTACTAGGGATCAAGGTGTGACCAGGTACTAGGGATTGAGGTTTAACCAGGTACTAGGGATGGAAATGTGACCAGGTACTAGGGATGGAAATGTGACCAGGCACTAGGGATGGAGGTGTGACCAGGTACTAGGGATGGAAATGTGACCAGGTACTAGGGATGGAGGTGTGACCAGGTACTAGGGATGGAGGTGTGACCAGGTACTAGGGATGGAGGAGTGACCAGGCACTAGGGATGGAAATGTGACCAGGTACTAGGGATGGATATGTGACCAGGTACTAGGGATGGAGGTGTGACCAGGTACTAGGGATGGAGGTGTGACCAGGTACTAGGGATGGAAATGTGACCAGGTACTAGGGATGGAGGTGTGACCAGGTACTAGGGATGGAGGTGTGACCAGGTACTAGGGATGGAGGAGTGACCAGGCACTAGGGATGGAAATGTGACCAGGTACTAGGGATGGATATGTGACCAGGCAATAGGGATTGAGGTGTGACCAGGCACTAGGGTTGGAAATGTGACCAGGCACTAGGGATCAAGGTGTGACCAGGCACTAGGGATGGAGGTGTGACCAGGTACTAGGGATGGAAATGTGACCTGGTACTAGGGATTGAGGTGTGACCAGGCACTAGGGATGGAGGTGTGACCAGGTACTAGGGATGGAAATGTGACCAGGTACTAGGGATTGAGGTGTGACCAGGTACTAGGGATTGAGGTGTGACCAGGTACTAGGGATGGAAATGTGACCAGGTACTGGGGATGGAAATGTGACCAGGCACTAGGAATGGAGGTGTGACCAGGTACTAGGGATAGTGGTGTGACTGGGCACTAGGGATGGAGGTGTGACTAGGCACTAGGGATGGAGGTGTGACTAGGCACAAGGGATGGAGGTGTGACTAGGCACTAGGGATGGAGGTGTGACTAGGCACTAGGGATGGAGGTGTGACTAGGCACTAGGGATGGAGGTGTGACTAGGCACAAGGGATGGAGGTGTGACTAGGCACTAGGGATGGAGGTGTGACAAGGCACTAGGGATGGAGGTGTGACGAGGCACTAGGGATGGAGGTGTGACGAGGGATGGAGGTGTGACTAGGGATGGAGGTATGACTAGGTACTAGGGATGGAGGTGTGACTAGGGATGGAGGTGTGACTATGTACTAGGCATGGAGGTGTGACGAGGGATGGAGGTGTGACTAGGGATGGAGGTGTGACTAGGTACTAGGGATGGAGGTGTGACTAGGGATGGAGGTGTGACCAGGTACTAGGGATGGAGGTGTGACTAGGGATGGAGGTGTGACTAGGTACTAGGGATGGAGCTGTGACGAGGGATGGAGGTGTGACTAGGGATGGAGGTGTGACTAGGTACTAGGGATGGAGGTGTGACCAGGTACTAGGGATGGAAATGTGACCAGGCACTAGGGATTGAGGTGTGACCAGGTACTAGGGATGGAAGTGTGACCAGGTATTAGGGATGGAGGTGTTACCAGGCACGAGGGATTGAGGTGTGACCAGGTACTAGGGATGGAAATGTGACCAGGTACTAGGGATCAAGGTGTGACCAGGCACTAGGGATGGAGGTGTGACCAGGCACTAGGGATGGAAACGTGACCAGGTTCTAGGGATGGAAATGTGACCAGGCACTAGGGATGGAAATGTGACCAGGCACTAGGGATGGAGGTGTGACCAGGTACTAGGGATGGAAATGTGACCAGGTACTAGGGATCAAGGTGTGACCAGGTACTAGGGATTGAGGTTTAACCAGGTACTAGGGATGGAAATGTGACCAGGTACTAGGGATGGAAATGTGACCAGGCACTAGGGATGGAGGTGTGACCAGGTACTAGGGATGGAAATGTGACCAGGTACTAGGGATGGAGGTGTGACCAGGTACTAGGGATGGAGGTGTGACCAGGTACTAGGGATGGAGGAGTGACCAGGCACTAGGGATGGAAATGTGACCAGGTACTAGGGATGGATATGTGACCAGGTACTAGGGATGGAGGTGTGACCAGGTACTAGGGATGGAGGTGTGACCAGGTACTAGGGATGGAAATGTGACCAGGTACTAGGGATGGAGGTGTGACCAGGTACTAGGGATGGAGGTGTGACCAGGTACTAGGGATGGAGGAGTGACCAGGCACTAGGGATGGAAATGTGACCAGGTACTAGGGATGGATATGTGACCAGGCAATAGGGATTGAGGTGTGACCAGGCACTAGGGTTGGAAATGTGACCAGGCACTAGGGATCAAGGTGTGACCAGGCACTAGGGATGGAGGTGTGACCAGGTACTAGGGATGGAAATGTGACCTGGTACTAGGGATTGAGGTGTGACCAGGCACTAGGGATGGAGGTGTGACCAGGTACTAGGGATGGAAATGTGACCAGGTACTAGGGATTGAGGTGTGACCAGGTACTAGGGATTGAGGTGTGACCAGGTACTAGGGATGGAAATGTGACCAGGTACTGGGGATGGAAATGTGACCAGGCACTAGGAATGGAGGTGTGACCAGGTACTAGGGATAGTGGTGTGACTGGGCACTAGGGATGGAGGTGTGACTAGGCACTAGGGATGGAGGTGTGACTAGGCACAAGGGATGGAGGTGTGACTAGGCACTAGGGATGGAGGTGTGACTAGGCACTAGGGATGGAGGTGTGACTAGGCACGAGGGATGGAGGTGTGACGAGGCACTAGGGATGGAGGTGTGACCAGGTACTAGGGATTGAGCTGTGACCAGGTACTAGGGATGGAGGTGTGACTAGGTACTAGGGATGGAGGTGTGACCAGGCACTAGGGATGGAGGTGTGACCAGGCACTAGGGATGGAAATGTGACCAGGCACTAGGGATTGAGGTGTGACTAGGTACTAGGGGTGGAGGTTTGACTATGTACTAGGGATGGAGGTTTGATTAGAGATGGAGGTGTGACCAGGCACTAGGGATGGAGGTGTGACATGGTACTAGGGATGGAGATGACTAGGGATGAAGGTGTGACCAGCTTCAGGGATGGAGGTGTGACCAGGTACTAGGGGTGGAGGTTTGACTTGGTACTAGGGATGGAGGTTTGACTAGGGATGGAGGTGTGACCAGGCACTAGGGATGGAGTGGTGACTAGGGATGGAGGTGTGACTAGGGATGGAGGTGTGACCAGGCACTAGGGATGGAGGTGTGACTAGGAACTCGAGATTGAGATGACTAGGAATGGAGGTGTGACTAGGGACTAGGGATGGAGGTGTGACTAGGGATGGAGGTGTGACCAGGTACTAGGGATGGAGGTGTGACTTGGTACTAGGGATGGAGGTGTGACTCGGTACTAGGGATGTAGCTGTGACTAAGGTTGGAGGTGTGACCAAGTACTAGGGATGGAGGTGTGACTAGGGATGGAGGTGTGAATATGTACTAGGGATGGATTTGTGACTAGGTAATAGGGATGGAGGTGTGACGAGGGATGGAGGTGTGACTAGGGATGGAGGTGTGACTAGGTACTAGGGATGGAGGTGTGACCAGGTACTAGGGATCAAGATGTGACCAGGTACTAGGGATGGAGGTGTGACCAGGTACTAGGGATGGAAATGTGACCAGGCACTAGGGATGGAGGTGTGACCAGGTACTAAGGATCAAGGTGTGACCAGGTACTATGAATGGAGGTGTGACCAGGTACTAGGGATTGAGCTGTGACCAGGTACTAGGGATGGAAATGTGACCAGGTATTAGGGATGGAGGTGTGACCAGGTATTAGGGATGGAGGTGTGACCAGGTACTAAGGATCAAGGTGTGACCAGGTACTATGAATGGAGGTGTGACCAGGTACTAGGGATTGAGCTGTGACTAGGTACTAGGGATGGAAATGTGACCAGGTATTAGGGATGGAGGTGTGACCAGGTATTAGGGATGGAGGTGTGACCAGGCACTAGGAATTGAGGTTTGACTAGGGATGGAGGTGTGACCAGGTACTAGGGATGGAGGTGTGACCAGGTACTAGGGATGGAGGTGTGACCAGGTACTAGGGATGGAGGTGTGACCAGGCACAAGGAATGGAGGTGTGACCAGGCACTAGGGATGGAAATGTGACCAGGCACTAGGGATTGAGGTGTGACTAGGTACTAGGGGTGGAGGTTTGACTATGTACTAGGGATTTAGGTTTGATTAGAGATGAAGGTGTGACCAGGCACTAGGGATGGAGGTGTGATTAGGTACTAGGGATGGAGATGACTAGGGATGAAGGTGTGACCAGCTTCAGGGATGGAGGTGTGACCAGGTACTAGGGGTGGAGGTTTGACTTGGTACTAGGGATGGAGATGACTAGGGATGAAGGTGTGACCAGGTATTAGGGATGGAGGTGTGACTAGGTACTAGGGGTGGAGTTTTGACTAGGTACTAGGGATGGAGGTTTGACTAGGGATGGAGGTGTGACCAGGCACTAGGGATGGAGGTGTGACTAGGTACTAGGGATGGAGATGACTAGGGATGAAGGTGTGACCAGCTTCAGGGATGGAGGTGTGACCAGGTACTAGGGGTGGAGGTTTGACTAGGTACTAGGGATGGAGGTTTGACTAGGGATGGAGGTGTGACCAGGCACTAGGGATGGAGTTGTGACTAGGGATGGAGGTGTGACTAGGCACTAGGGATGGAGGTGTGACTAGGCACAAGGGATGGAGGTGTGACTAGGCACTAGGGATGGAGGTGTGACAAGGCACTAGGGATGGAGGTGTGACGAGGCACTAGGGATGGAGGTGTGACGAGGGATGGAGGTGTGACTAGGGATGGAGGTATGACTAGGTACTAGGGATGGAGGTGTGACTAGGGATGGAGGTGTGACTATGTACTAGGCATGGAGGTGTGACGAGGGATGGAGGTGTGACTAGGGATGGAGGTGTGACTAGGTACTAGGGATGGAGGTGTGACTAGGGATGGAGGTGTGACCAGGTACTAGGGATGGAGGTGTGACTAGGGATGGAGGTGTGACTAGGTACTAGGGATGGAGCTGTGACGAGGGATGGAGGTGTGACTAGGGATGGAGGTGTGACTAGGTACTAGGGATGGAGGTGTGACCAGGTACTAGGGATGGAAATGTGACCAGGCACTAGGGATTGAGGTGTGACCAGGTACTAGGGATGGAAGTGTGACCAGGTATTAGGGATGGAGGTGTTACCAGGCACGAGGGATTGAGGTGTGACCAGGTACTAGGGATGGAAATGTGACCAGGTACTAGGGATCAAGGTGTGACCAGGCACTAGGGATGGAGGTGTGACCAGGCACTAGGGATGGAAACGTGACCAGGTTCTAGGGATGGAAATGTGACCAGGCACTAGGGATGGAAATGTGACCAGGCACTAGGGATGGAGGTGTGACCAGGTACTAGGGATGGAAATGTGACCAGGTACTAGGGATCAAGGTGTGACCAGGTACTAGGGATTGAGGTGTAACCAGGTACTAGGGATGGAAATGTGACCAGGTACTAGGGATGGAAATGTGACCAGGCACTAGGGATGGAGGTGTGACCAGGTACTAGGGATGGAAATGTGACCAGGTACTAGGGATGGAGGTGTGACCAGGTACTAGGGATGGAGGTGTGACCAGGTACTAGGGATGGAGGAGTGACCAGGCACTAGGGATGGAAATGTGACCAGGTACTAGGGATGGATATGTGACCAGGTACTAGGGATGGAGGTGTGACCAGGTACTAGGGATGGAGGTGTGACCAGGTACTAGGGATGGAAATGTGACCAGGTACTAGGGATGGAGGTGTGACCAGGTACTAGGGATGGAGGTGTGACCAGGTACTAGGGATGGAGGAGTGACCAGGCACTAGGGATGGAAATGTGACCAGGTACTAGGGATGGATATGTGACCAGGCAATAGGGATTGAGGTGTGACCAGGCACTAGGGTTGGAAATGTGACCAGGCACTAGGGATCAAGGTGTGACCAGGCACTAGGGATGGAGGTGTGACCAGGTACTAGGGATGGAAATGTGACCAGGTACTAGGGATTGAGGTGTGACCAGGCACTAGGGATGGAGGTGTGACCAGGTACTAGGGATGGAAATGTGACCAGGTACTAGGGATTGAGGTGTGACCAGGTACTAGGGATTGAGGTGTGACCAGGTACTAGGGATGGAAATGTGACCAGGTACTGGGGATGGAAATGTGACCAGGCACTAGGAATGGAGGTGTGACCAGGTACTAGGGATAGTGGTGTGACTGGGCACTAGGGATGGAGGTGTGACTAGGCACTAGGGATGGAGGTGTGACTAGGCACAAGGGATGGAGGTGTGACTAGGCACGAGGGATGGAGGTGTGACGAGGCACTAGGGATGGAGGTGTGACCAGGTACTAGGGATTGAGCTGTGACCAGGTACTAGGGATTGAGGTGTGACCAGGTACTAGGGATGGAAATGTGACCAGGTACTGGGGATGGAAATGTGACCAGGCACTAGGAATGGAGGTGTGACCAGGTACTAGGGATAGTGGTGTGACTGGGCACTAGGGATGGAGGTGTGACTAGGCACTAGGGATGGAGGTGTGACTAGGCACTAGGGATGGAGGTGTGACTAGGCACGAGGGATGGAGGTGTGACGAGGCACTAGGGATGGAGGTGTGACCAGGTACTAGGGATTGAGCTGTGACCAGGTACTAGGGATGGAGGTGTGACTAGGTACTAGGGATGGAGGTGTGACCAGGCACTAGGGATGGAGGTGTGACCAGGCACTAGGGATGGAAATGTGACCAGGCACTAGGGATTGAGGTGTGACTAGGTACTAGGGGTGGAGGTTTGACTATGTACTAGGGATGGAGGTTTGATTAGAGATGGAGGTGTGACCAGGCACTAGGGATGGAGGTGTGACATGGTACTAGGGATGGAGATGACTAGGGATGAAGGTGTGACCAGCTTCAGGGATGGAGGTGTGACCAGGTACTAGGGGTGGAGGTTTGACTTGGTACTAGGGATGGAGGTTTGACTAGGGATGGAGGTGTGACCAGGCACTAGGGATGGAGTGGTGACTAGGGATGGAGGTGTGACTAGGGATGGAGGTGTGACCAGGCACTAGGGATGGAGGTGTGACTAGGAACTCGAGATTGAGATGACTAGGAATGGAGGTGTGACTAGGGACTAGGGATGGAGGTGTGACTAGGGATGGATGTGTGACCAGGTACTAGGGATGGAGGTGTGACTTGGTACTAGGGATGGAGGTGTGACTCGGTACTAGGGATGTAGCTGTGACTAAGGTTGGAGGTGTGACCAAGTACTAGGGATGGAGGTGTGACTAGGGATGGAGGTGTGAATATGTACTAGGGATGGATTTGTGACTAGGTAATAGGGATGGAGGTGTGACGAGGGATGGAGGTGTGACTAGGGATGGAGGTGTGACTAGGTACTAGGGATGGAGGTGTGACCAGGTACTAGGGATCAAGATGTGACCAGGTACTAGGGATGGAGGTGTGACCAGGTACTAGGGATGGAAATGTGACCAGGCACTAGGGATGGAGGTGTGACCAGGTACTAAGGATCAAGGTGTGACCAGGTACTATGAATGGAGGTGTGACCAGGTACTAGGGATTGAGCTGTGACCAGGTACTAGGGATGGAAATGTGACCAGGTATTAGGGATGGAGGTGTGACCAGGTATTAGGGATGGAGGTGTGACCAGGTACTAAGGATCAAGGTGTGACCAGGTACTATGAATGGAGGTGTGACCAGGTACTAGGGATTGAGCTGTGACTAGGTACTAGGGATGGAAATGTGACCAGGTATTAGGGATGGAGGTGTGACCAGGTATTAGGGATGGAGGTGTGACCAGGCACTAGGAATTGAGGTTTGACTAGGGATGGAGGTGTGACCAGGTACTAGGGATGGAGGTGTGACCAGGTACTAGGGATGGAGGTGTGACCAGGTACTAGGGATGGAGGTGTGACCAGGCACAAGGAATGGAGGTGTGACCAGGCACTAGGGATGGAAATGTGACCAGGCACTAGGGATTGAGGTGTGACTAGGTACTAGGGGTGGAGGTTTGACTATGTACTAGGGATTTAGGTTTGATTAGAGATGAAGGTGTGACCAGGCACTAGGGATGGAGGTGTGATTAGGTACTAGGGATGGAGATGACTAGGGATGAAGGTGTGACCAGCTTCAGGGATGGAGGTGTGACCAGGTACTAGGGGTGGAGGTTTGACTTGGTACTAGGGATGGAGATGACTAGGGATGAAGGTGTGACCAGGTATTAGGGATGGAGGTGTGACTAGGTACTAGGGGTGGAGTTTTGACTAGGTACTAGGGATGGAGGTTTGACTAGGGATGGAGGTGTGACCAGGCACTAGGGATGGAGGTGTGACTAGGTACTAGGGATGGAGATGACTAGGGATGAAGGTGTGACCAGCTTCAGGGATGGAGGTGTGACCAGGTACTAGGGGTGGAGGTTTGACTAGGTACTAGGGATGGAGGTTTGACTAGGGATGGAGGTGTGACCAGGCACTAGGGATGGAGTTGTGACTAGGGATGGAGGTGTGACCAGGCACTAGGGATGGAGGTGTGACTAGGAACTCGAGATTGAGATGACTAGGAATGGAGGTGTGACTAGGTACTAGGGATGGAGGTGTGACTAGGGATGGAGGTGTGACCAGGTACTAGGGATGGAGGTGTGACTTGGTAATAGGGATGGAGGTGTGACTAAGGTTGGAGGTGTGACCAAGTACTAGGGATGGAGGTGTGAATATGTACTAGGGATGGAGGTGTGACTAGGTAATAGGGATGGAGGTGTGACCAGGTACTAGGGATGGAAATGTGACCAGGTACTAGGGATCAAGATGTGACCAGGTACTAGGGATGGAGGTGTGACGAGGGATGGAGGTGTGACTGGGGATGGAGGTGTGACTAGGAACTAGGGATGGAGGTGTGACCAGGTACTAGGGATCAAGATGTGACCAGGTACTAGGGATGGAGGTGTGACCAGGTACTAGGGATGGAAATGTGACCAGGCACTAGGGATGGAGGTGTGACCAGGTACTAAGGATCAAGGTGTGACCAGGTACTAGGGATGGAGGTGTGACCAGGTACTAGGGATTGAGCAGTGACCAGGTACTAGGGATGGAGGTGTGACTAGGTACTAGGGATGGAAATGTGACCAGGTATTAGGGATGGAGGTGTGACCAGGTATTAGGGATGGAGGTGTGACCAGGCACTAGGGATTGAGGTGTGACTAGGGATGGAGGTGTGACCAGGTACTAGGGATGGAGGTGTGACCAGGTACTAGGGATGGAGGTGTGACCAGGTACTAGGGATGGAGGTGTGACCAGGCACTAGGGATGGAGGTGTGACCAGGCACTAGGGATGGAAATGTGACCAGGCACTAGGGATTGAGGTGTGACTAGGTACTAGGGGTGGAGGTGTGACCAGGTACTAGGGATCAAGATGTGACCAGGTACTAGGGATGGAGGTGTGACCAGGTACTAGGGATGGAAATGTGACCAGGCACTAGGGATGGAGGTGTGACCAGGTACTAAGGATCAAGGTGTGACCAGGTACTATGAATGGAGGTGTGACCAGGTACTAGGGATTGAGCTGTGACCAGGTACTAGGGATGGAAATGTGACCAGGTATTAGGGATGGAGGTGTGACCAGGTATTAGGGATGGAGGTGTGACCAGGTACTAAGGATCAAGGTGTGACCAGGTACTATGAATGGAGGTGTGACCAGGTACTAGGGATTGAGCTGTGACTAGGTACTAGGGATGGAAATGTGACCAGGTATTAGGGATGGAGGTGTGACCAGGTATTAGGGATGGAGGTGTGACCAGGCACTAGGAATTGAGGTTTGACTAGGGATGGAGGTGTGACCAGGTACTAGGGATGGAGGTGTGACCAGGTACTAGGGATGGAGGTGTGACCAGGTACTAGGGATGGAGGTGTGACCAGGCACAAGGAATGGAGGTGTGACCAGGCACTAGGGATGGAAATGTGACCAGGCACTAGGGATTGAGGTGTGACTAGGTACTAGGGGTGGAGGTTTGACTATGTACTAGGGATTTAGGTTTGATTAGAGATGAAGGTGTGACCAGGCACTAGGGATGGAGGTGTGATTAGGTACTAGGGATGGAGATGACTAGGGATGAAGGTGTGACCAGCTTCAGGGATGGAGGTGTGACCAGGTACTAGGGGTGGAGGTTTGACTTGGTACTAGGGATGGAGATGACTAGGGATGAAGGTGTGACCAGGTATTAGGGATGGAGGTGTGACTAGGTACTAGGGGTGGAGTTTTGACTAGGTACTAGGGATGGAGGTTTGACTAGGGATGGAGGTGTGACCAGGCACTAGGGATGGAGGTGTGACTAGGTACTAGGGATGGAGATGACTAGGGATGAAGGTGTGACCAGCTTCAGGGATGGAGGTGTGACCAGGTACTAGGGGTGGAGGTTTGACTTGGTACTAGGGATGGAGATGACTAGGGATGAAGGTGTGACCAGGTATTAGGGATGGAGGTGTGACTAGGTACTAGGGGTGGAGGTTTGACTAGGTACTAGGGATGGAGGTTTGACTAGGGATGGAGGTGTGACCAGGCACTGGGGATGGAGTTGTGACTAGGGATGGAGGTGTGACCAGGCACTAGGGATGGAGGTGTGACTAGGAACTCAAGATTGAGATGACTAGGAATGGAGGTGTGACTAGGTACTAGGGATGGAGGTGTGACTAGGGATGGAGGTGTGACCAGGTACTAGGGATGGAGGTGTGACTTGGTAATAGGGATGGAGGTGTGACTAAGGTTGGAGGTGTGACCAAGTACTAGGGATGGAGGTGTGAATATGTACTAGGGATGGAGGTGTGACTAGGTAATAGGGATGGAGGTGTGACCAGGTACTAGGGATGGAAATGTGACCAGGTACTAGGGATCAAGATGTGACCAGGTACTAGGGATGGAGGTGTGACGAGGGATGGAGGTGTGACTAGGGATGGAGGTGTGACTAGGAACTAGGGATGGAGGTGTGACCAGGTACTAGGGATCAAGATGTGACCAGGTACTAGGGATGGAGGTGTGACCAGGTACTAGGGATGGAAATGTGACCAGGCACTAGGGATGGAGGTGTGACCAGGTACTAAGGATCAAGGTGTGACCAGGTACTAGGGATGGAGGTGTGACCAGGTACTAGGGATTGAGCAGTGACCAGGTACTAGGGATGGAGGTGTGACTAGGTACTAGGGATGGAAATGTGACCAGGTATTAGGGATGGAGGTGTGACCAGGTATTAGGGATGGAGGTGTGACCAGGCACTAGGGATTGAGGTGTGACTAGGGATGGAGGTGTGACCAGGTACTAGGGATGGAGGTGTGACCAGGTACTAGGGATGGAGGTGTGACCAGGTACTAGGGATGGAGGTGTGACCAGGCACTAGGGATGGAGGTGTGACCAGGCACTAGGGATGGAAATGTGACCAGGCACTAGGGATTGAGGTGTGACTAGGTACTAGGGGTGGAGGTTTGACTATGTACTAGGGATGGAGATGACTAGGGATGAAGGTGTGACCAGCTTCAGGGATGGAGGTGTGACCAGGTATTAGGGATGGAGGTGTGACCAGGCACTAGGAATTGAGGTGTGACTAGGGATGGAGGTGTGACCAGGTACTAGGGATGGAGGTGTGACTAGGTACTAGGGGTGGAGATGACTAGGGATGAAGGTGTGACCAGCTTCAGGGATGGAGGTGTGACCAGGTACTAGGGGTGGAGGTTTGACTATGTACTAGGGATGGAGGTTTGATTAGAGATGAAGGTGTGACCAGGCACTAGGGATGGAGGTGTGATTAGGTACTAGGGATGGAGATGACTAGGGATGAAGGTGTGACCAGCTTCAGGGATGGAGGTGTGACCAGGTACTAGGGGTGGAGGTTTGACTTGGTACTAGGGATGGAGATGACTAGGGATGAAGGTGTGACCAGGTATTAGGGATGGAGGTGTGACTAGGTACTAGGGGTGGAGTTTTGACTAGGTACTAGGGATGGAGGTTTGACTAGGGATGGAGGTGTGACCAGGCACTAGGGATGGAGGTGTGACTAGGTACTAGGGATGGAGATGACTAGGGATGAAGGTGTGACCAGCTTCAGGGATGGAGGTGTGACCAGGTACTAGGGGTGGAGGTTTGACTTGGTAGTAGGGATGGAGATGACTAGGGATGAAAGTGTGACCAGGTATTAGGGATGGAGGTGTGACTAGGTACTAGGGGTGGAGGTTTGACTAGGTACTAGGGATGGAGGTTTGACTAGGGATGGAGGTGTGACCAGGCACTAGGGATGGAGTTGTGACTAGGGATGGAGGTGTGACTAGGGATGGAGGTGTGACCAGGCACTAGGGATGGAGGTGTGATTAGGTACTAGGGATGGAGATGACTAGGGATGAAGGTGTGACCAGCTTCAGGGATGGAGGTGTGACCAGGTACTAGGGGTGGAGGTTTGACTTGGTACTAGGGATGGAGATGACTAGGGATGAAGGTGTGACCAGGTATTAGGGATGGAGGTGTGACTAGGTACTAGGGGTGGAGTTTTGACTAGGTACTAGGGATGGAGGTTTGACTAGGGATGGAGGTGTGACCAGGCACTAGGGATGGAGGTGTGACTAGGGATGGAGGTGTGACCAGGCACTAGGGATGGAGGTGTGACTAGGAACTCGAGATTGAGATGACTAGGAATGGAGGTGTGACTAGGTACTAGGGATGGAGGTGTGACTAGGGATGGAGGTGTGACCAGGTACTAGGGATGGAGGTGTGACTTGGTAATAGGGATGGAGGTGTGACTAAGGTTGGAGGTGTGACCAAGTACTAGGGATGGAGGTGTGACTAGGGATGGAGGTGTGAATATGTACTAGGGATGGAGGTGTGACTAGGTAATAGGGATGGAGGTGTGACCAGGTACTAGGGATGGAAATGTGACCAGGTACTAGGGATCAAGATGTGACCAGGTACTAGGGATGGAGGTGTGACGAGGGATGGAGGTGTGACTAGGGATGGAGGTGTGACTAGGAACTAGGGATGGAGGTGTGACCAGGTACTAGGGATCAAGATGTGACCAGGTACTAGGGATGGAGGTGTGACCAGGTACTAGGGATGGAAATGTGACCAGGCACTAGGGATGGAGGTGTGACCAGGTACTAAGGATCAAGGTGTGACCAGGTACTAGGGATGGAGGTGTGACCAGGTACTAGGGATTGAGCTGTGACCAGGTACTAGGGATGGAGGTGTGACTAGGTACTAGGGATGGAAATGTGACCAGGTATTAGGGATGGAGGTGTGACCAGGTATTAGGGATGGAGGTGTGACCAGGCACTAGGGATTGAGGTGTGACTAGGGATGGAGGTGTGACCAGGTACTAGGGATGGAGGTGTGACCAGGTACTAGGGATGGAGGTGTGACCAGGTACTAGGGATGGAGGTGTGACCAGGCACTAGGGATGGAGGTGTGACCAGGCACTAGGGATGGAAATGTGACCAGGCACTAGGGATTGAGGTGTGACTAGGTACTAGGGGTGGAGGTTTGACTATGTACTAGGGATGGAGATGACTAGGGATGAAGGTGTTACCAGCTTCAGGGATGGAGGTGTGACCAGGTATTAGGGATGGAGGTGTGACCAGGCACTAGGAATTGAGGTGTGACTAGGGATGGAGGTGTGACCAGGTACTAGGGATGGAGGTGTGACCAGGTACTAGGGATGGAGGTGTGACCAGGTACTAGGGATGGAGGTGTGACCAGGCACTAGGGATGGAGGTGTGACCAGGTACTAGGGATGGAGGTGTGACCAGGTACTAGGGATGGAGGTGTGACCAGGCACTAGGGATGGAGGTGTGACCAGGCACTAGGGATGGAAATGTGACCAGGCACTAGGGATTGAGGTGTGACTAGGTACTTGGGGTGGAGGTTTGACTATGTACTAGGGATGGAGGTTTGATTAGGTACTAGGGATGGAGATGACTAGGGATGAAGGTGTGACCAGCTTCAGGGATGGAGGTGTGACCAGGTACTAGGGATGGAGGTGTGACTAGGTACTAGGGATGGAGATGACTAGGGATGAAGGTGTGACCAGCTTCAGGGATGGAGGTGTGACCAGGTACTAGGGGTGGAGGTTTGACTTGGTAGTAGGGATGGAGATGACTAGGGATGAAGGTGTGACCAGGTATTAGGGATGGAGATGTGACTAGGTACTAGGGGTGGAGGTTTGACTAGGTACAAGGGATGGAGGTTTGACTAGGGATGGAGGTGTGACCAGGCACTAGGGATGGAGGTGTGACTAGGTACTAGGGATGGAGATGACTAGGGATGAAGGTGTGACCAGCTTCAGGGATGGAGGTGTGACCAGGTACTAGGGGTGGAGGTTTTACTTGGTAGTAGGGATGGAGATTACTAGGGATGAAGGTGTGACCAGGTATTAGGGATGGAGGTGTGACTAGGTACTAGGGGTGGAGGTTTGACTAGGTACAAGGGATGGAGGTTTGACTAGGGATGGAGGTGTGACCGGGCACTAGGGATGGAGGTGTGACTAGGTACTAGGGATGGAGATGACTAGGGATGAAGGTGTGACCAGCTTCAGGGATGGAGGTGTGACCAGGTACTAGGGGTGGAGGTTTGACTTGGTACAAGGGATGGAGATGACTAGGGATGAAGGTGTGACCAGGTATTAGGGATGGAGGTGTGACTAGGTACTAGGGGTGGAGGTTTGACTAGGTACTAGGGGTGGAGGTTTGACTAGGTACTAGGGGTGGAGGTTTGACTAGGGATGGAGGTGTGACCAGGCACTAGGGATGGAGTTGTGATTAGGGATGTAGGTGTGACTAGGGATGGAGGTGTGACCAGGCACTAGGGATGGAGGTGTGACTAGGAACTCGAGATTGAGATGACTAGGAATGGAGGTGTGACTAGGTACTAGGGATGGAGGTGTGACCAGGTACTAGGGATGGAAATGTGACCAGGCACTAGGGATGGAGGTGTGACCAGGTACTAAGGATCAAGGTGTGACCAGGTACTAGGGATGGAGGTGTGACTAGGTACTAGGGATGGAAATGTGACCAGGTATTAGGTATGGAGGTGTGACCAGGTACTAGGGATGGAGGTGTGACCAGGTACTAGGGATGGAGGTGTGACCAGGTACTAGGGATGGAGGTGTGACCAGGCACTAGGGATGGAGGTGTGACCAGGCACTAGGGATTGAGGTGTGACTAGGGATGGAGGTGTGACCAGGTACTAGGGATGGAGGTGTGACCAGGTACTAGGGATGGAGGTGTGACCAGGTACTGGGGATGGAGGTGTGACCAGGCACTAGGGATGGAGGTGTGACCAGGCACTAGGGATGGAAATGTGACCAGGCACTAGGGATGGAGGTGTGACCAGGTACTAAGGATCAAGGTGTGACCAGGTACTAGGGATGGAGGTGTGACTAGGTACTAGGGATGGAAATGTGACCAGGTATTAGGTATGGAGGTGTGACCAGGTACTAGGGATGGAGGTGTGACTAGGTACTAGGGGTGGAGGTTTGACTAGGTACTAGGGGTGGAGGTTTGACTAGGTACTAGGGGTGGAGGTTTGACTAGGGATGGAGGTGTGACCAGGCACTAGGGATGGAGTTGTGATTAGGGATGTAGGTGTGACTAGGGATGGAGGTGTGACCAGGCACTAGGGATGGAGGTGTGACTAGGAACTCGAGATTGAGATGACTAGGAATGGAGGTGTGACTAGGTACTAGGGATGGAGGTGTGACCAGGTACTAGGGATGGAAATGTGACCAGGCACTAGGGATGGAGGTGTGACCAGGTACTAAGGATCAAGGTGTGACCAGGTACTAGGGATGGAGGTGTGACTAGGTACTAGGGATGGAAATGTGACCAGGTATTAGGTATGGAGGTGTGACCAGGTACTAGGGATGGAGGTGTGACCAGGTACTAGGGATGGAGGTGTGACCAGGTACTAGGGATGGAGGTGTGACCAGGCACTAGGGATGGAGGTGTGACCAGGCACTAGGGATTGAGGTGTGACTAGGGATGGAGGTGTGACCAGGTACTAGGGATGGAGGTGTGACCAGGTACTAGGGATGGAGGTGTGACCAGGTACTGGGGATGGAGGTGTGACCAGGCACTAGGGATGGAGGTGTGACCAGGCACTAGGGATGGAAATGTGACCAGGCACTAGGGATTGAGGTGTGACTAGGTACTAGGGGTGGAGGTTTGACTATGTACTAGGGATGGAGGTTTGATTAGAGATGGAGGTGTGACCAGGCACTAGGGATGGAGGTGTGACTAGGTACTAGGGATGGAGATGACCAGGGATGAAGGTGTGACCAGCTTCAGGGATGGAGGTGTGACCAGGTATTAGGGGTGGAGGTTTGACTTGGTACTAGGGATGGAGATGACTAGGGATGAAGGTGTGACCAGGTATTAGGGATGGAGGTGTGACTAGGTACTAGGGGTGGAGGTTTGACTAGGTACTAGGGATGGAGGTGTGACTAGGGATGGAGGTGTGACCAGGTACTAGGGATGGAGGTGTGACCAGGTACTAGGGATGGAGGTGTGACCAGGTACTAGGGATGGAGGTGTGACCAGGCACTAGGGATGGAGGTGTGACCAGGTACTAGGGATGGAGGTGTGACCAGGTACTAGGGATGGAGGTGTGACCAGGCACTAGGGATGGAGGTGTGACCAGGCACTAGGGATGGAAATGTGACCAGGCACTAGGGATTGAGGTGTGACTAGGTACTTGGGGTGGAGGTTTGACTATGTACTAGGGATGGAGGTTTGATTAGGTACTAGGGATGGAGATGACTAGGGATGAAGGTGTGACCAGCTTCAGGGATGGAGGTGTGACCAGGTACTAGGGATGGAGGTGTGACTAGGTACTAGGGATGGAGATGACTAGGGATGAAGGTGTGACCAGCTTCAGGGATGGAGGTGTGACCAGGTACTAGGGGTGGAGGTTTGACTTGGTAGTAGGGATGGAGATGACTAGGGATGAAGGTGTGACCAGGTATTAGGGATGGAGATGTGACTAGGTACTAGGGGTGGAGGTTTGACTAGGTACAAGGGATGGAGGTTTGACTAGGGATGGAGGTGTGACCAGGCACTAGGGATGGAGGTGTGACTAGGTACTAGGGATGGAGATGACTAGGGATGAAGGTGTGACCAGCTTCAGGGATGGAGGTGTGACCAGGTACTAGGGGTGGAGGTTTTACTTGGTAGTAGGGATGGAGATTACTAGGGATGAAGGTGTGACCAGGTATTAGGGATGGAGGTGTGACTAGGTACTAGGGGTGGAGGTTTGACTAGGTACAAGGGATGGAGGTTTGACTAGGGATGGAGGTGTGACCGGGCACTAGGGATGGAGGTGTGACTAGGTACTAGGGATGGAGATGACTAGGGATGAAGGTGTGACCAGCTTCAGGGATGGAGGTGTGACCAGGTACTAGGGGTGGAGGTTTGACTTGGTACAAGGGATGGAGATGACTAGGGATGAAGGTGTGACCAGGTATTAGGGATGGAGGTGTGACTAGGTACTAGGGGTGGAGGTTTGACTAGGTACTAGGGGTGGAGGTTTGACTAGGTACTAGGGGTGGAGGTTTGACTAGGGATGGAGGTGTGACCAGGCACTAGGGATGGAGTTGTGATTAGGGATGTAGGTGTGACTAGGGATGGAGGTGTGACCAGGCACTAGGGATGGAGGTGTGACTAGGAACTCGAGATTGAGATGACTAGGAATGGAGGTGTGACTAGGTACTAGGGATGGAGGTGTGACCAGGTACTAGGGATGGAAATGTGACCAGGCACTAGGGATGGAGGTGTGACCAGGTACTAAGGATCAAGGTGTGACCAGGTACTAGGGATGGAGGTGTGACTAGGTACTAGGGATGGAAATGTGACCAGGTATTAGGTATGGAGGTGTGACCAGGTACTAGGGATGGAGGTGTGACCAGGTACTAGGGATGGAGGTGTGACCAGGTACTAGGGATGGAGGTGTGACCAGGCACTAGGGATGGAGGTGTGACCAGGCACTAGGGATTGAGGTGTGACTAGGGATGGAGGTGTGACCAGGTACTAGGGATGGAGGTGTGACCAGGTACTAGGGATGGAGGTGTGACCAGGTACTGGGGATGGAGGTGTGACCAGGCACTAGGGATGGAGGTGTGACCAGGCACTAGGGATGGAAATGTGACCAGGCACTAGGGATTGAGGTGTGACTAGGTACTAGGGGTGGAGGTTTGACTATGTACTAGGGATGGAGGTTTGATTAGAGATGGAGGTGTGACCAGGCACTAGGGATGGAGGTGTGACTAGGTACTAGGGATGGAGATGACCAGGGATGAAGGTGTGACCAGCTTCAGGGATGGAGGTGTGACCAGGTATTAGGGGTGGAGGTTTGACTTGGTACTAGGGATGGAGATGACTAGGGATGAAGGTGTGACCAGGTATTAGGGATGGAGGTGTGACTAGGTACTAGGGGTGGAGGTTTGACTAGGTACTAGGGATGGAGGTTTGACTAGGGATGGAGGTGTGACCAGGCACTAGGGACGGAGGTGTGACTAGGTACTAGGGATGGAGATGACTAGGGATGAAGGTGTGACCAGGTATTAGGGATGGAGGTGTGACTAGGTACTAGGGGTGGAGGTTTGACTAGGTACTAGGGATGGAGGTTTGACTAGGGATGGAGGTGTGACCAGGCACTAGGGATGGAGTTGTGACTAGGGATTGAGGTGTGACTAGGGATGGAGGTGTGACCAGGCACTAGGGATGGAGGTGTGACTAGGCACTAGGGATGGAGGTGTGATGAGGGATGGAGGTGTGACTAGGTACTAGGGATGGAGGTGTGACTAGGGATGGATGTGTGACCAGGTACTAGGGATGGAGGTGTGACTAGGGATGGAGGTGTGACTAGGTACTAGGGATGGAGGTGTGACGAGGGATGGAGGTGTGACGAGGGATGGAGGTGTGACTAGGGATGGAGGTGTGACTAGGTACTAGGGATGGAGGTGTGACGAGGGATGGAGGTGTGACTAGGGATGGAGGTGTGACTAGGGATGGAGGTGTGACTAGGTACTAGGGATGGAGGTGTGACTAGGGATGGAGGTGTGAGCAGGTACTAGGGATGGAGGTGTGACTAGGGATGGAGGTGTGACTAGGTACTAGGGATGGAGGTGTGACGAGGGATGGAGGTGTGACTAGGGATGGAGATGTGACTAGGGATGGAGGTGTGACTAGGGACTAGGGATGGAGGTGTGACTAGGGATGGAGGTGTGAGCAGGTACTAGGGATGGAGGTGTGACTAGGGATAGAGGTGTGAGCAGGTACTAGGGATGGAGGTGTGACTAGGGATAGAGTTGTGACTAGGTACTAGGGATGGAGGTGTGACGAGGGATGGAGGTATGACTAGGGATAGAGGTGTGACTAGGGAATAGGGATGGAGGTGTGACCAGGTACTAGGGATGGAAATGTGACCAGGCACTAGGGATTGAGGTGTGACCAGGTACTAGGGATGGAGGTGTGACTAGGGATGGAGTTGTCACACCTCCATCCCTAGTACCTAGTCAAAAGGGATGGAGGTGTGACTAGGGATGGAGGTGTGACTAGGTACTAGGGATGGAGGTGTGACCAGGTACTAGGGATGGAAATTTGACCAGACACTAGGGATGGAGGTGTGACCAGGTACTAGGGATGGAGGTGTGACCAGGTACTAGGGATGAAGGTGTGACTTGGTACTAGGGATGGAGGTGTGACCAAGTACTAGGGATGGAGGTGTGACTAGGCATGGAGGTGTGAATATGTACTAGGGATGGAGGTGTGACTAGGTAATAGGGATGGAGGTGTGACGAGGGATGGAGGTGTGACTAGGGATGGAGGTGTGACTAGGTACTAGGGATGGAGGTGTGACCAGGTACTAGGGATCAAGATGTGACCAGGTACTAGGGATGGAGTTGTGACCAGGTACTAGGGATGGAAATGTGACCAGACACTAGGGATGGAGGTGTGACCAGGTACTAAGGATCAAGGTGTGACCAGGTACTAGGGATGGAGGTGTGACCAGGTACTAGGGATGGAGCTTTGACCAGGTACTAGGGATGGAGGTGTGACTAGGTACTAGGGATGTAAATGTGACCAGGTATTAGGGATGGAGGTGTGACCAGGCACTAGGGATTGAGGTGTGACTAGGGATGGAGGTGTGACCAGGTACTAGGGATGGAGGTGTGACCAGGTACTAGGGATGGAGGTGTGACCAGGTACTAGGGATGGAGGTGTGACCAGGCACTAGGGATGGAGGTGTGACCAGGCACTAGGGATGGAAATGTGACCAGGCACTAGGGATTGAGGTGTGACTAGGTACTAGGGGTGGAGGTTTGACTATGTACTAGGGATGGAGGTTGATTAGAGATGGAGGTGTGACCAGGCACTAGGGATGGAGGTGTGACTAGGTACTAGGGATGGAGATGACTAGGGATGAAGGTGTGACCAGCTTCAGGGATGGAGGTGTGACCAGGTACTAGGGGTGGAGGTTTGACTTGGTAGTAGGGATGGAGATGACTAGGGATGAAGGTGTGACCAGGTATTAGGGATGGAGGTGTGGCTAGGTACTAGGGGTGGAGGTTTGACTAGGTACTAGGGATGGAGGTTTGACTAGGGATGGAGGTGTGACCAGGCACTAGGGATGGAGTTGTGACTAGGGATGGAGGTGTGACTAGGGATGGAGGTGTGACCAGGCACTAGGGATGGAGGTGTGACTAGGAACTCGAGATTGAGATGACTAGGAATGGAGGTGTGACCAGGTACTAGGGATGGAGGTGTGACCAGGTACTAGGGATGGAGGTGTGACCAGGTACTAGGGATGGAGGTGTGACTCGGTACTAGGGATGGAGGTGTGACTCGGTACTAGGGATGGAGGTGTGTGACCAGGTACTAGGGATGGAGGTGTGACTTGGCACTAGGGATGGAGGTGTGACTTGGCACTAGGGATGGAGGTGTGACTAGGCACTAGGGATGGAGGTGTGACTAGGCACTAGGGATGGAGGTGTGACTAGGCACTAGGGATGGAGGTGTGATGAGGGATGGAGGTGTGACTAGGGATGGAGGTGTGACTAGGTACTAGGGATGGAGGTGTGACCAGGTACTAGGGATTGAGCTGTGACCAGGTACTAGGGATGGAGGTGTGACTAGGTACTAGGGATGGAGGTGTGACCAGGCACTAGGGATGGAGGTGTGACCAGGCAATAGGGATGGAAATGTGACCAGGGATGGAGGTGTGACCAGGTACTAGGGATGGAGGTGTGACCAGGTACTAGGGATGGAGGTGTGACCAGGCACTAGGGATGGAGGTGTGACCAGGCACTAGGGATGGAAATGTGACCAGGCACTAGGGATTGAGGTGTGACTAGGTACTAGGGGTGGAGGTTTGACTATGTACTAGGGATGGAGGTTTGATTAGAGATGGAGGTGTGAGCAGGCACAAGGGATGGAGGTGTGACTAGGTACTAGGGATGGAGATGACTCGGGATGAAGGTGTGACCAGCTTCAGGGATGGAGGTGTGACCAGGTACTAGGGGTGGAGGTTTGACTTGGTAGTAGGGATGGAGATGACTAGGGATGAAGGTGTGACCAGGTATTAGGGATGGAGGTGTGACTAGGTACTAGGGGTGGAGGTTTGACTAGGTACTAGGGATGGAGGTTTGACTAGGGAAGGAGGTGTGACCAGGCACTAGGGATGGAGTTGTGACTAGGGATGGAGGTGTGACTAGGGATGGAGGTGTGACCAGGCACTAGGGATGGAGGTGTGACTAGGAACTCGAGATTGAGATTACTAGGAATGGAGGTGTGACCAGGTACTAGGGATGGAGGTGTGACCAGGTACTAGGGATGGAGGTGTGACCAGGTACTAGGGATGGAGGTGTGACTCGGTACTAGGGATGGAGGTGTGACTCGGTACTAGGGATGGAGGTGTGACTCGGTACTAGGGATGGAGGTGTGTGACCAGGTACTAGGGATGGAGGTGTGACCAGGTACTAGGGATGGAGGTGTGACTTGGCACTAGGGATGGAGGTGTGACTAGGCACTAGGGATGGAGGTGTGACTAGGCACTAGGGATGGAGGTGTGACTAGGCACTAGGGATGGAGGTGTGATGAGGGATGGAGGTGTGACTAGGGATGGAGGTGTGACTAGGTACTAGGGATGGAGGTGTGACCAGGTACTAGGGATTGAGCTGTGACCAGGTACTAGGGATGGAGGTGTGACTAGGTGCTAGGGATGGAGGTGTGACCAGGCACTAGGGATGGAGGTGTGACCAGGCAATAGGGATGGAAATGTGACCAGGGATGGAGGTGTGACCAGGTACTAGGGATGGAGGTGTGACCAGGTACTAGGGATGGAGGTGTGACCAGGCACTAGGGATGGAGGTGTGACCAGGCACTAGGGATGGAAATGTGACCAGGCACTAGGGATTGAGGTGTGACTAGGTACTAGGGGTGGAGGTTTGACTATGTACTAGGGATGGAGGTTTGATTAGAGATGGAGGTGTGAGCAGGCACAAGGGATGGAGGTGTGACTAGGTACTAGGGATGGAGATGACTCGGGATGAAGATGTGACCAGGCTTCAGGGATGGAGGTGTGACCAGGTACTAGGGGTGGAGGTTTGACTTGGTAGTAGGGATGGAGATGACTAGGGATGAAGGTGTGACCAGGTATTAGGGATGGAGGTGTGACTAGGTACTAGGGGTGGAGGTTTGACTAGGTACTAGGGATGGAGGTTTGACTAGGGAAGGAGGTGTGACCAGGCACTAGGGATGGAGTTGTGACTAGGGATGGAGTTGTGACTAGGGATGGAGGTGTGACTAGGGATGGAGGTGTGACCAGGCACTAGGGATGGAGGTGTGACTAGGAACTCGAGATTGAGATGACTAGGAATGGAGTTGTGACTAGGTACTAGGGATGGAGGTGTGACCAGGCACTAGGGATGGAGGTGTGACTAGGCACTAGGCATGGAGGTGTGACTAGGCACTAGGGATGGAGGTGTGACGAGGGATGGAGGTGTGACTAGGTACTAGGGATGGAGGTGTGACTAGGGATGGAGGTGTGACCAGGTACTAGGGATGGAGGTGTGACGAGGGATGGAGGTGTGACTAGGGATGGAGGTGTGACTAGGTACTAGGGATGGAGGTTTGACTAGGGATGGAGGTGTGAGCAGGTACTAGGGATGGAGGTGTGACTAGGGATGGAGGTGTGACTAGGTACTAGGGATGGAGATGTGACGAGGGATGGAGGTGTGACTAGGGATGGAGGTGTGACCAGGTACTAGGGAGTGAGGTGTGACCAGGTACTAGGGATGGAAATGTGACCAGGCACTAGGGATTGAGGTGTGACCAGGTACTAGGGATGGAGGTGTGACCAAGTACTAGGGATGGAGGTGTGACTAGGCATGGAGGTGTGAATATGTACTAGGGATGGAGGTGTGACTAGGTAATAGGGATGGAGGTGTGACGAGGGATGGAGGTGTGACTAGGGATGGAGGTGTGACTAGGTACTAGGGATGGAGGTGTGACCAGGTACTAGGGATCAAGATGTGACCAGGTACTAGGGATGGAGTTGTGACCAGGTACTAGGGATGGAAATGTGACCAGACACTAGGGATGGAGGTGTGACCAGGTACTAAGGATCAAGGTGTGACCAGGTACTAGGGATGGAGGTGTGACCAGGTACTAGGGATGGAGCTTTGACCAGGTACTAGGGATGGAGGTGTGACTAGGTACTAGGGATGTAAATGTGACCAGGTATTAGGGATGGAGGTGTGACCAGGCACTAGGGATTGAGGTGTGACTAGGGATGGAGGTGTGACCAGGTACTAGGGATGGAGGTGTGACCAGGTACTAGGGATGGAGGTGTGACCAGGTACTAGGGATGGAGGTGTGACCAGGCACTAGGGATGGAGGTGTGACCAGGCACTAGGGATGGAAATGTGACCAGGCACTAGGGATTGAGGTGTGACTAGGTACTAGGGGTGGAGGTTTGACTATGTACTAGGGATGGAGGTTGATTAGAGATGGAGGTGTGACCAGGCACTAGGGATGGAGGTGTGACTAGGTACTAGGGATGGAGATGACTAGGGATGAAGGTGTGACCAGCTTCAGGGATGGAGGTGTGACCAGGTACTAGGGGTGGAGGTTTGACTTGGTAGTAGGGATGGAGATGACTAGGGATGAAGGTGTGACCAGGTATTAGGGATGGAGGTGTGGCTAGGTACTAGGGGTGGAGGTTTGACTAGGTACTAGGGATGGAGGTTTGACTAGGGATGGAGGTGTGACCAGGCACTAGGGATGGAGTTGTGACTAGGGATGGAGGTGTGACTAGGGATGGAGGTGTGACCAGGCACTAGGGATGGAGGTGTGACTAGGAACTCGAGATTGAGATGACTAGGAATGGAGGTGTGACCAGGTACTAGGGATGGAGGTGTGACCAGGTACTAGGGATGGAGGTGTGACCAGGTACTAGGGATGGAGGTGTGACTCGGTACTAGGGATGGAGGTGTGACTCGGTACTAGGGATGGAGGTGTGTGACCAGGTACTAGGGATGGAGGTGTGACCAGGTACTAGGGATGGAGGTGTGACTTGGCACTAGGGATGGAGGTGTGACTAGGCACTAGGGATGGAGGTGTGACTAGGCACTAGGGATGGAGGTGTGACTAGGCACTAGGGATGGAGGTGTGACTAGGCACTAGGGATGGAGGTGTGATGAGGGATGGAGGTGTGACTAGGGATGGAGGTGTGACTAGGTACTAGGGATGGAGGTGTGACCAGGTACTAGGGATTGAGCTGTGACCAGGTACTAGGGATGGAGGTGTGACTAGGTACTAGGGATGGAGGTGTGACCAGGCACTAGGGATGGAGGTGTGACCAGGCAATAGGGATGGAAATGTGACCAGGGATGGAGGTGTGACCAGGTACTAGGGATGGAGGTGTGACCAGGTACTAGGGATGGAGGTGTGACCAGGCACTAGGGATGGAGGTGTGACCAGGCACTAGGGATGGAAATGTGACCAGGCACTAGGGATTGAGGTGTGACTAGGTACTAGGGGTGGAGGTTTGACTATGTACTAGGGATGGAGGTTTGATTAGAGATGGAGGTGTGAGCAGGCACAAGGGATGGAGGTGTGACTAGGTACTAGGGATGGAGATGACTCGGGATGAAGGTGTGACCAGCTTCAGGGATGGAGGTGTGACCAGGTACTAGGGGTGGAGGTTTGACTTGGTAGTAGGGATGGAGATGACTAGGGATGAAGGTGTGACCAGGTATTAGGGATGGAGGTGTGACTAGGTACTAGGGGTGGAGGTTTGACTAGGTACTAGGGATGGAGGTTTGACTAGGGAAGGAGGTGTGACCAGGCACTAGGGATGGAGTTGTGACTAGGGATGGAGGTGTGACTAGGGATGGAGGTGTGACCAGGCACTAGGGATGGAGGTGTGACTAGGAACTCGAGATTGAGATGACTAGGAATGGAGGTGTGACCAGGTACTAGGGATGGAGGTGTGACCAGGTACTAGGGATGGAGGTGTGACCAGGTACTAGGGATGGAGGTGTGACTCGGTACTAGGGATGGAGGTGTGACTCGGTACTAGGGATGGAGGTGTGACTCGGTACTAGGGATGGAGGTGTGTGACCCGGTACTAGGGATGGAGGTGTGTGACCAGGTACTAGGGATGGAGGTGTGACCAGGTACTAGGGATGGAGGTGTGACTTGGCACTAGGGATGGAGGTGTGACTAGGCACTAGGGATGGAGGTGTGACTAGGCACTAGGGATGGAGGTGTGATGAGGGATGGAGGTGTGACTAGGGATGGAGGTGTGACTAGGTACTAGGGATGGAGGTGTGACCAGGTACTAGGGATTGAGCTGTGACCAGGTACTAGGGATGGAGGTGTGACTAGGTACTAGGGATGGAGGTGTGACCAGGCACTAGGGATGGAGGTGTGACCAGGCAATAGGGATGGAAATGTGACCAGGGATGGAGGTGTGACCAGGTACTAGGGATGGAGGTGTGACCAGGTACTAGGGATGGAGGTGTGACCAGGCACTAGGGATGGAGGTGTGACCAGGCACTAGGGATGGAAATGTGACCAGGCACTAGGGATTGAGGTGTGACTAGGTACTAGGGGTGGAGGTTTGACTATGTACTAGGGATGGAGGTTTGATTAGAGATGGAGGTGTGAGCAGGCACAAGGGATGGAGGTGTGACTAGGTACTAGGGATGGAGATGACTCGGGATGAAGGTGTGACCAGCTTCAGGGATGGAGGTGTGACCAGGTACTAGGGGTGGAGGTTTGACTTGGTAGTAGGGATGGAGATGACTAGGGATGAAGGTGTGACCAGGTATTAGGGATGGAGGTGTGACTAGGTACTAGGGGTGGAGGTTTGACTAGGTACTAGGGATGGAGGTTTGACTAGGGAAGGAGGTGTGACCAGGCACTAGGGATGGAGTTGTAACTAGGGATGGAGTTGTGACTAGGGATGGAGGTGTGACTAGGGATGGAGGTGTGACCAGGCACTAGGGATGGAGGTGTGACTAGGAACTCGAGATTGAGATGACTAGGAATGGAGTTGTGACTAGGTACTAGGGATGGAGGTGTGACCAGGCACTAGGGATGGAGGTGTGACTAGGCACTAGGCATGGAGGTGTGACTAGGCACTAGGGATGGAGGTGTGACGAGGGATGGAGGTGTGACTAGGTACTAGGGATGGAGGTGTGACTAGGGATGGAGGTGTGACCAGGTACTAGGGATGGAGGTGTGACGAGGGATGGAGGTGTGACTAGGGATGGAGGTGTGACTAGGTACTAGGGATGGAGGTTTGACTAGGGATGGAGGTGTGAGCAGGTACTAGGGATGGAGGTGTGACTAGGGATGGAGGTGTGACTAGGTACTAGGGATGGAGATGTGACGAGGGATGGAGGTGTAACTAGGGATGGAGGTGTGACCAGGTACTAGGGAGTGAGGTGTGACCAGGTACTAGGGATGGAAATGTGACCAGGCACTAGGGATTGAGGTGTGACCAGGTACTAGGGATGGAGGTGTGACGAGGGATGGAGGTGTGACTAGGGATGGAGGTGTGACTAGGTACTAGGGATGGAGGTGTGACCAGGTACTAGTGGTGGAGGTTTGACTTGGTAGTAGGGATGGAGATGACTAGGGATGAAGGTGTGACCAGGTATTAGGGATGGAGGTGTGACTAGGTACTAGGGGTGGAGGTTTGACTAGGTACTAGGGATGGAGGTTTGACTAGGGATGGAGGTGTGACCAGGCACTAGGGATGGAGTTGTGACTAGGGATGGAGGTGTGACTAGGGATGGAGGTGTGACCAGGCACTAGGGATGGAGGTGTGACTAGGAACTCGAGATTGAGATGATTAGGAATGGAGGTGTGACTAGGTACTAGGGATGGAGGTGTGACTAGGTACTAGGGATGGAGGTGTGACTTGGTACTAGGGATGGAGGTGTGACTTGGTACTAGGGATGGAGGTGTGACTCGGTACTAGGGATGTAGCTGTGACTAAGGTTGGAGGTGTGACCAAGTACTAGGGATGGAGGTGTGACCAGGCACTAGGGATGGAGGTGTGACTAGGCACTAGGGATGGAGGTGTGACGAGGGATGGAGGTGTGACTAGGTACTAGGGATGGAGGTGTGACTAGGGATGGAGGTGTGACCAGGTAGTAGGGATGGAGGTGTGACTAGGGATGGAGGTGTGACTAGGTACTAGGGATGGAGGTGTGACTAGGGATGGAGGTGTGAGCAGGTACTAGGGATGGAGGTGTGACTAGGGATGGAGGTGTGAGCAGGTACTAGGGATGGAGGTGTGACTAGGGATGGAGGTGTGACTAGGTACTAGGGATGGAGGTGTGACGAGGGATGGAGGTGTGACTAGGGATGGAGGTGTGACTAGGTACTAGGGATGGAGGTGTGACCAGGTACTAGGGATGGAAATGTGACCAGGCACTAGGGATTGAGGTGTGACCAGGTACTAGGGATGGAGGTGTGACTAGGGATGGAGTTGTCACACCTCCATCCCTAGTACCTAGTCACAAGGGATGGAGGTGTGACTAGGGATGGAGGTGTGACTAGGTACTAGGGATGGAGGTGTGACCAGGTACTAGGGATGGAAATTTGACCAGACACTAGGGATGGAGGTGTGACCAGGTACTAGGGATGGAGGTGTGACCAGGTACTAGGGATGAAGGTGTGACTTGGTACTAGGGATGGAGGTGTGACCAAGTACTAGGGATGGAGGTGTGACTAGGGATGGAGGTGTGAATATGTACTAGGGATGGAGGTGTGACTAGGTAATAGGGATGGAGGTGTGACGAGGGATGGAGGTGTGACTAGGGATGGAGGTGTGACTAGGTACTAGGGATGGAGGTGTGACCAGGTACTAGGGATCAAGATGTGACCAGGTACTAGGGATGGAGTTGTGACCAGGTACTAGGGATGGAAATGTGACCAGGCACTAGGGATGGAGGTGTGACCAGGTACTAAGGATCAAGGTGTGACCAGGTACTAGGGATGGAGGTGTGACCAGGTACTAGGGATGGAGCTTTGACCAGGTACTAGGGATGGAGGTGTGACCAGGTACTAGGGATGGAAATTTGACCAGGTACTAGGGATGGAAATTTGACCAGACACTAGGGATGGAGGTGTGACCAGGTACTAGGGATGGAGGTGTGACTAGGGATGGAGGTGTGACCAGGTACTAGGGATGGAGGTGTGACTAGGTACTAGGGATGGAGGTGTGACCAGGTACTAGGGATGGAGGTGTGACCAGGTACTAGGGATGTAGGTGTGACCAGGTACTAGGGATGTAGGTGTGACCAGGTACTAGGGATGTAGGTGTGACCAGGTACTAGGGATGGAGGTGTGACCAGGTACTAGGGATGGAGGTGTGACCAGGTACTAGGGATGGAGGTGTGACCAGGCACTAGGGATGGAGGTGTGACCAGGCACTAGGGATGGAGGTGTGACCAGGTACTAGGGATGGAGGTGTGACCAGGTACTAGGGATGGAGGTGTGACCAGGTACTAGGGATGGAGGTGTGACCAGGTACTAGGGATTGAGGTGTGACCAGGTACTAGGGATGGAGGTGTGACCAGGTACTAGGGATGGAGGTGTGACCAGGTACTAGGGATGGAGGTGTGACCAGGTACTAGGGATGGAGGTGTGTCAGTTCTTGTTCATACATATCAGTTTGTATGTGTAATGATTTTTTTTTATACATTATATATATATATATTTGACATCTAATACAAATGGGCGCTTTAGGATGTGGTAGAACGATGCCTGAATACAGTTGTCTATATAAGCAGTACAGCACAAAACCATGTTTAATATAAGGCAGTCAAAAAAACAAATTAGCAGTCTCCAGACACTAGTTTTTATTTATTTTTTAGATCTGCCCCCCCCCCCCACCACCCACCACCCCCGCGACCTCCGTCCTCTCATCGCTTCCTTTTGAAAAAGGTCAAAGTTCATGGAGCAGAGTCGGCGAGGATCGTCCACATCGTCAGACACATTCAGTTAACAGAGACGGTCCTCCACAGCGTCAGACACATTTCAGTTAACAGAGACGGATCTCATAATAGAGGTGGCTCCCATAATAGAGGTGGACCCCATAATAGAGGTGGACCCCATAATAGAGGTGGATCCCATAATAGAGGTGGATCCCATAATAGAGGTGACTCCCATAATAGAGGTGGCTCCCATAATAGAGGTGGACCCCATAATAGAGGTGGATCCCATAATAGAGGTGGATCCCATAATAGAGGTGGATCCCATAATAGAGGTGGATCCCATAATAGAGGTGGATCCCATAATAGAGGTGGATCCCATAATAGAGATGGATCCCATAATAGAGGTGGATCCCATAATAGAGGTGGATCCCATAATAGAGGTGGACCCCATAATAGAGGTGGACCCCATAATAGAGGTGGATCCCATAATAGAGGTGGATCCCATAATAGAGGTGGACCCCATAATAGAGGTGGACCCCATAATAGAGGTGACTCCCATAATAGAGGTGGCTCCCATAATAGAGGTGGACCCCATAATAGAGGTGGATCCCATAATAGAGGTGGATCCCATAATAGAGGTGGATCCCATAATAGAGGTGGATCCCATAATAGAGATGGATCCCATAATAGAGGTGGATCCCATAATAGAGGTGGATCCCATAATAGAGGTGGACCCCATAATAGAGGTGGACCCCATAATAGAGGTGGATCCCATAATAGAGGTGGATCCCATAATAGAGGTGGACCCCATAATAGAGGTGGACCCCATAATAGAGGTGACTCCCATAATAGAGGTGGCTCCCATAATAGAGGTGGACCCCATAATAGAGGTGGATCCCATAATAGAGGTGGATCCCATAATAGAGGTGGATCCCATAATAGAGGTGGATCCCATAATAGAGGTGGATCCCATAATAGAGATGGATCCCATAATAGAGGTGGATCCCATAATAGAGGTGGATCCCATAATAGAGATGGATCCCATAATAGAGGTGGATCCCATAATAGAGATGGATCCCATAATAGAGATGGATCCCATAATAGAGGTGGATCCCATAATAGAGGTGGATCCCATAATAGAGGTGGATCCCATAATAGAGGGGGATCCCATAATAGAGGTGGAT
This sequence comes from Oncorhynchus masou masou, assembly GCF_036934945.1. Classification (NCBI taxonomy): domain Eukaryota; kingdom Metazoa; phylum Chordata; class Actinopteri; order Salmoniformes; family Salmonidae; genus Oncorhynchus; species Oncorhynchus masou. The sequence goes on from NC_088235.1 coordinate 112,581,506, forward strand.
CCCATAATAGAGGTGGATCCCATAATAGAGGTGGATCCCATAATAGAGGTGGACCCCATAATAGAGGTGGATCCCATAATAGAGGTGGATCCCATAATAGAGGTGGATCCCATAATAGAGGTGGACCCCATAATAGAGGTGGATCCCATAATAGAGGTGGATCCCATAATAGAGGTGGATCCCATAATAGAGGTGGACCCCATAATAGAGGTGGATCCCATAATAGAGGTGGATCCCATAATAGAGGTGGATCCCATAATAGAGGTGGATCCCATAATAGAGGTGGATCCCATAATAGAGATGGATCCCATAATAGAGGTGGATCCCATAATAGAGGTGGATCCCATAATAGAGGTGGATCCCATAATAGAGGTGGACAGCATAATAGAGGTGGATCCCATAATAGAGATGGATCCCATAATAGAGGTGGATCCCATAATAGAGGTGTATCCCATAATAGAGGTGGATCCCATAATAGAGGTGGATCCCATAATAGAGGTGGATCCCATAATAGAGGTGGACCCCATAATAGAGGTGGACCCCATAATAGAGGTGGATCCCATAATAGAGGTGGATCCCATAATAGAGGTGGATCCCATAATAGAGGTGGACCCCATAATAGAGGTGGATCCCATAATAGAGGTGGATCCCATAATAGAGGTGGATCCCATAATAGAGGTGGATCCCATAATAGAGGTGGACCCCATAATAGAGGTGGATCCCATAATAGAGGTGGACCCCATAATAGAGGGGGATCCCATAATAGAGGTGGATCCCATAATAGAGGTGTATCCCATAATAGAGGTGGATCCCATAATAGAGGTGGACCCCATAATAGAGGTGACTCCCATAATAGAGGTGGACCCCATAATAGAGGGGGATCCCATAATAGAGGTGGATCCCATAATAGAGGTGGATCCCATAATAGAGGTGGACCACATAATAGAGGTGGATCCCATAATAGTGGTGGACCCCATAATAGAGGTGGATCCCATAATAGAGGTGGCTCCCATTATAGAGGTGGATCCCATAATAGAGGTGGATCCCATAATAGAGGTGGATCCCATAATAGAGGTGGACCCCATAATAGAGGTGGATCCCATAATAGAGGTGTATCCCATAATAGAGGTGGATCCCATAATAGAGGTGGATCCCATAATAGAGGTGGCTCCCATAATAGAGGTGGATCCCATAATAGAGGTGTATCCTATAATAGAGGTGGATCCCATAATAGAGGTGGCTCCCATAATAGAGGTGGATCCCATAATAGAGGTGGATCCCATAATAGAGGTGGATCCCATAATAGAGGTGTATCCCATAATAGAGGTGGACCCCATAATAGAGGTGGACCCCATAATAGAGGTGGATCCCATAATAGAGGTGGACCCCATAATAGAGGTGGATCACATAATAGAGGTGGATCCCATAATAGAGGTGGATCCCATAAGAGGTTTAAAAGTTATCACAACAAATAAAAGTACTTGTACAAATACAATTTTAAAGATAAAAAAATTTAAAAAATTAAATGCTACTTATTGTTTTAACGTTTGCATGAATTCCACCTCTGACAATACAACAGCTGATTCAAAGGGCGTGCGGGGTGGGGGGATATCAAGACTAATCCACAGTGGGATACACGTGAGTTTCCTCGATGAAAGGAGGTTATCGAGGAGGGGAGGACCGTCATCCGTTTTCCTGCTAACGAATTGACAAACTCCTCGACCACTTATCAGTTTTCGGGTCACGGAGGAGTGAGGACGGAGGACGGTCTTTTGCCCAAACGATACTCTCCCACTGTGGATGCAGTGGAGTAAACCGCCTACTACATAGTAGTTGAGGGAGTAGGGGCGGTAGCTGTAGCTGTAATTGTAGTAGTTGTAGTAGTAGTAGTAGTAGTACTAATTGTAGTAGTAGTAGTAGTACTAGTTGTAGTAGTAGTACTAGTTGTAGTAGTAGTAGTAGTTGTAGTAGTAATACTAGTTGTAGTTGTAGTAGTAGTACTAGTTGTAGTAGTTGTAGTAGTACTAGTTGTACTAGTAGTAGTAGCAGGACTAGTAGTAGTTGTAGTAGTAGTAGTACTAGTAGTAGTTGTAGTAGTAGTAGTACTAGTAGTAGTACTAGTAGTAGTAGTACTAGTTGTAGTAGTAGTAGTAGTACTAGTTGTAGTAGTACTAGTTGTAGTAGTAGTACTAGTACTAGTTGTAGTTGTAGTACTAGTAGTAGTAGTAGTACTAGTAGTAGTAGTAGTAGTAGTAGTAGTAGTAGTACTAATTGTAGTAGTACTAATTGTAGTAGTAGTAGTAGTACTAGTTGTAGTAGTTGTACTAGTAGTAGTAGTAGTAGCAGGACTAGTAGTAGTTGTAGTAGTAGTAGTACTAGTAGTAGTTGCAGTAGTAGTAGTACTAGTAGTAGTTGTAGTAGTAGTAGTACTAGTAGTAGTAGTAGTACTAGTTGTAGTAGTAGTAGTAGTAGTACTAGTTGTAGTAGTAGTACTAGTACTAGTTGTAGTAGTAGTACTAGTAGTAGTAGTAGTAGTAGTAGTAGTAGTAGTACTAGTAGTAGTAGTAGTAGTACTAGTAGTAGTAGTACTAGTTGTAGTAGTACTAGTAGTACTAGTAGTTGTAGTTGTAGTAGTAATACATAAGTGAGTAATACATTCCGAAATAATACTTTAGACGTCAACGTTTAGATTCAGCCGGTTGTCACGGCAGCTTTTAGCCCCGGCTGAGAGCCCGGCTTGATGAGGACAGAGGGCAGAGGAGAAAGGGCAGAGGAGAGAGGAGAGAGGAGAGAGGGCAAGAGGAGAGAGGAGAGAGGGAAAGAGGAGAGAGGAGAGAGGGCAAGAGGAGAGAGGAGAAAGGGGGAGAGGAGAGAGGGCAAGAGGAGAGGAGAAAGGGGGAGAGGAGAGAGGAGAGAGGAGAGAGGGCAAGAGGAGAGAGGGCAAGAGGAGAGAGGAGAAAGGGGGAGAGGAGAGAGGGCAAGAGGAGAGGAGAAAGGGGGAGAGGAGAGAGGAGAGAGGAGAGAGGGCAAGAGGAGAGAGGGCAAGAGGAGAGAGGAGAAAGGGGGAGAGGAGAGAGGGCAAGAGGAGAGAGGAGAGAGGGCAAGAGGAGAGAGGAGAGAGGAGAAAGGGGGAGAGGAGAGAGGGCAGAGGAGAGAGGAGAGAGGAGAGAGGAGAGAGGGGGAGAGGAGAGAGGGCAGAGGAGAGAGGGGAAAGGGGGAGAGGAGAGAGGGCAGAGGAGAGAGGAGAGAGGGCAAGAGGAGAGAGGAGAGAGGGCAAGAGGAGAGAGGAGAGAGGGCAAGAGGAGAGAGGGCAAGAGGAGAGAGGAGAAAGGGGGAGAGGAGAGAGGGCAGAGGAGAGAGGGGAAAGGGGGAGAGGAGAGAGGAGAGAGGGCAAGAGGAGAGAGGAGAGAGGGCAAGAGGAGAGAGGAGAGAGGGCAAGAGGAGAGAGGGCAAGAGGAGAGAGGAGAAAGGGGGAGAGGAGAGAGGGCAGAGGGCAGAGGAGAGAGGGGAAAGGGGGAGAGGAGAGAGGAGAGAGGGCAGAGGAGAGAGGAGAAAGGGGGAGAGGAGAGAGGAGAGATGAGAAAGGACAGAGGAGAGATGAGAAAGGGGGAGAGGACAGAGGACAGACGAGAAAGGACAGAGGAGAGGGAACAGGGGAGAGGACAGAGGAGGGAGGATAGAGGAGAGAGGACAGAAGAGAGAGAACTGAAAAAAAAGAGAGGACAGAGGAGAGAGCTGGGGAGAGAAGGACATGAGTGAGCCTCTGAGCCAAACAGAACAAGAGCAGAGAGAGCAGGGAGAGGAGACGAGGCTGTGATGCAAAGCGATTTTTGAATATTACTGACCCAGCGTTTAGAGAAGCAGGAAGCAAATCAAGATGCTTTTTATTCTGGAAATCCTTTCACCCTCTAACATTCAGCAGATCAGATTAACAGAGAGGTTTAACAAAAAAAACTTCTGAGGCGTGGGAGGGGTGAGTCGGGAAGGAAAGAAGGAAGGTGGGAGGAAGGGAGGAAGGGAGGGAGGGAGCAGTTTGTGATTCAGAGGCTTCAGGCAATTCATCACAGAAATTGAGTTTCTAATGCAGCATCTTGTGAATCCCTTTTGCCCTGTCAACGATTTAATACATTACATTGAGAATGTAAATCATGTTTGAAATTTGGCACAAACTACACACATTCCACAACACTCCGCTCCACAACGCCCAGCAACCCCCCCCCCCCCAACTCCACAACGCCCCACCCCACTCCACAAACCCCCACTCCACAACCCCTCACTCCACAACGCCCCACAACCCCCCCAACTCCACAATCCCCACCCCACAACTCATCCACTCCAAAACCCCCCACTCCACAACCCCCACCCCAGTCCACAACCCCCCACCCCACTCCACAACCCCCACCCCACTCCACAACCCCCACTCCCAACTCCACAACCCCCCACCCCAGTCCACAACCCCCACCCCACTCCACAACCCCCACTCCCAACTCCACAACCCATCCACTCCACAACCCCCACCCCACTCCACAACCCCCCACCCCACAACCCCCACTCCCAACTCCACAACCCATCCATTCCACTCCACAACCCATCCACTCCACTCCACAACCCATCCACTCCACTCCACAACCCCCACTCCACAACCCCCACCCCAGTCCACAACCCCCCACCCCAGTCCACAACCCCCCCACCCCACTCCACAACCCCCCACCCCACTCCACAACCCCTACTCCCAACTCCACAACCCATCCACTCCACAACCCCCCACCCCACTCCACAACCCCCCACCCCACTCCACAACCCTCCACTCCACTGTACTTCTCACTCACAAGTGTATATACCTTGGCGATGGGGAGAATTCTATATACAGCAGAGTATGGTAATAGTTTTAGTATTATTGCTAGGGAGTCAACGCTGGCGCTAGTCAGCTGTACCTGCGCCAAAACTCTGGGATTTTTCCTTCTCGAGCTTGAGCCAATATGTTTTCAGCACTTTTATTTCCATGACTGATCAAAACTGGTTCTCTCATCTCTCGTCTCTCTGCGGCAGACATGGTGACCAATATGTCTGGAAGATTGAAGCACTATAAAAATCACAGTATCAAATCGCAATACGAATAGAATCATGAGAATTACAATGCATATCGTGTCGGCACCTAAGAATCTAGGAAATATTGGCAATTCTCTAATATACAGAAAACACACATGTACACACACACACCACACACACACACACCACACACACACACACACACACACACACACGCATGCACACAATGCCCTTCGTTTCTGGGGAGTAGATTTGTGGCAGAGAATGCTTCAGGGCCTGTAATTCTTTGCAACAGAAAAGGACATCTAAAACTCATTATGCCACTTAAAAACGTAGGATTTCTGGAGTGTTGTGGGACCTTCACATAAAAATATACCATTCTAAATGGGCTTGTTTCCTTTTCTCTTCTCTCCCACCTGCTCCTTTCCACCGCAACACAGGACGACAGACGAAGGACAGTAATTGAGAGGGATACTGCACTGGAATCGACACACAGAGAGAGGGAATGACCCAATACAGCTGCTTGCCCTATGAACAACTATTACCAAATGATTGGCCAGTCCACATGATCCCAGTAAACCTCTCTTTACCTTGGCAGTGGAGAAGGAGTCCTTAGGGGTCTGACTGTTGAGGTGATAAGGTGAGCAGAGCCCCCTCTCTCAGGGAGTCATAGGCGTTCTGTAGAGCCAGACTTTATTTAATGCTTCAAGAGAATCGAATTTCTAACCAAAATGTAATCTCAAGGTGAGTAATTCTGCTCCTCCTCCCTCTGCATTCAGTTCCTCAGGACTTACGGTGATACCACACCTCCATGGGCTACAGATGTCCCTGAATCACAAATCAGACATGTCTAACGAATCTTTGTCAAATGTAGAATCCACTAAATGAATGTGGATATAATGTATACAGGGGAATGGATAGGGGGATACTTAGTCAGTTGTACAACTGAATGCATTCTACTGAAATGTGTCTTCCGTATTCAACCCTACTAAGGTACACAGTATAATATAAGGTATGTATATTATATTAGCCATCTCTGTTATAGAATATATACACTCTTCTCCTATCAGTCAATGGAGGCTCCTCTGAGGAAGAAGGGGAGGATCATCCTCCTCGGTCATTTTTTCAGAAAAAAAAAAGAAAAATAGTGAAAACTCTAAAAAGTTATACTTTTTATATAAAACTACACTAAACATATTCACAAGTCACCAAATAATTGACTAAAACACACTGTTTTGCAATGAAAGCCCCTCCTCTGGGTACATTGACTTCGATAGAACACCCCATAATGACATCACAATACCCCATAATGACATCACAATACCCCATAATGACAAAGCCAAAACAGGTTTAGACATTTTTTGCAGATTTATTTACAAATTAAAAACATAAATAGTGTATTTACATAAGAATTTAGACCCTTTGCTATGAGACTCGAAATTGATCTCAGGTGCATCCTGTTTTCATTGATCATCCTTGAGACGTTTCCACAACTTGATTGGAGTCCTCCTGTGGTAAATTCAATTGATTTGGACAGTTTAATCTCAATCTCTTCATTCAAAGACTCAATCATAGACACTATTAATGACAGTTGTGGCTGCTTTGCGTGATGTATTGTTGTCTCTACCTTCTTGCCCTTTGTGCTGTTATCTGTGCCCAATAACGTTTGTACCATGTTTTGTGCTGCTACCATGTTGTGCTGCTGCCATGTTGTGCTGCTGCCATGTTGTGTTGCTACAATGTTGTGCTGCTACCATGTTGTGCTGCTGCCATGTTGTGCTGCTGCCATGGTGTGCTGCTACCATGTGTGCTGCTACCATGTTGTGCTGATGCCATGTTGTGCTGATGCCATGTTGTGCTGCTGCCATGTAGTGTTGCTACAATGTTGTTGTCATGTTGCGTTGCTACCATGTTGTGCTGCTGCCATTCTGTGTTGTCATGTGTTGCTGCCATGCTGTGTTGTCATGTGTTGCTGCCATGCTGCGTTGTCATGTGTTGCTGCTATGCTGTGTTGTCATGTGTTGCTGCCATGCTGTGTTGTCATGTGTTGCTGCTATGCTGTGTTGTCATGTGTTGCTGCCATGCTGTGTTGTCATGTGTTGCTGCCATGCTGTGTTGTCATGTGTTGCTGCCATGCTGTGTTGTCATGTGTTGCTGCTATGCTGTGTTGTCATGTGTTGCTGCCATGGTGTGTTGTCATGTGTTGCTGACATGCTGTGTTGCTGCGTTGTCATGTGTTGCTGCAATGCTGTGTTGTCATGTGTTGCTGCTATGCTGTGTTGTCATGTGTTGCTGCCATGGTGTGTTGTCATGTGTTGCTGCCATGCTGTGTTGTCATGTGTTGCTGCCATGCTGTGTTGTCATGTGTTGCTGCCATGCTGTGTTGTCATGTGTTGCTGCTATGCTGTGTTGTCATGTGTTGCTGCCATGGTGTGTTGTCATGTGTTGCTGCCATGCTGTGTTGCTGCGTTGTCATGTGTTGCTGCAATGCTGTGTTGTCATGTGTTGCTGCTATGCTGTGTTGTCATGTGTTGCTGCCATGGTGTGTTGTCATGTGTTGCTGCCATGCTGTGTTGTTTTGTGTTGCTGCCATGCTGTGTTGTCATGTGTTGCTGTTATGCTGTGTTGTCATGTGTTGCTGCTGTGCTGTGTTGTCATGTGTTGCTGCTGTGCTGTGTTGTCATGTGTTGCTGCTATGCTGTGTTGTCATGTGTTGCTGCCATGCTGTGTTGTCATGTGTTGCTGCCATGCTGTGTTGTCATGTGTTGCTGCCATGCTGTGTTGTCATGTGTTGCTGCTATGCTGTGTTGTCATGTGTTGCTGCCATGGTGTGTTGTCATGTGTTGCTGACATGCTGTGTTGCTGCGTTGTCATGTGTTGCTGCAATGCTGTGTTGTCATGTGTTGCTGCTATGCTGTGTTGTCATGTGTTGCTGCCATGGTGTGTTGTCATGTGTTGCTGCCATGCTGTGTTGTCATGTGTTGCTGCCATGCTGTGTTGTCATGTGTTGCTGCCATGCTGTGTTGTCATGTGTTGCTGCTATGCTGTGTTGTCATGTGTTGCTGCCATGGTGTGTTGTCATGTGTTGCTGCCATGCTGTGTTGCTGCGTTGTCATGTGTTGCTGCAATGCTGTGTTGTCATGTGTTGCTGCTATGCTGTGTTGTCATGTGTTGCTGCCATGGTGTGTTGTCATGTGTTGCTGCCATGCTGTGTTGTTATGTGTTGCTGCCATGCTGTGTTGTCATGTGTTGCTGTTATGCTGTGTTGTCATGTGTTGCTGCTGTGCTGTGTTGTCATGTGTTGCTGCTGTGCTGTGTTGTCATGTGTTGCTGCTATGCTGTGTTGTCATGTGTTGCTGCTATGCTGTGTTGTCATGTGTTGCTGCTATGCTGTGTTGTCATGTGTTGCCGCTATGCTGTGTTGTCTTGTGTTGCTGCTATGCTGTGTTGTCATGTGTTGCTGACATGCTGTGTTGCTGCGTTGTCATGTGTTGCTGCCATGATTTGTCGTCATGTGTTGTTGCTGTGCTGTGTTGTCATGTGTTGCTGCTATGCTGTGTTGTCATGTGTTGCTGCCATGCTGTGTTGTCATGTGTTGCTGCCATGGTGTGTTGTCATGTGTTGCTGCCATGCTGTGTTGTCATGTGTTGCTGCCAACTCAATCATCAAGTTTGCGGACGACACAACAGTGGTAGGCTTGATTCCCAACAATGACGAGACGGCCTACAGGGAGGAGGTGAGGGCCCTCAGAGTGTGGTGCCAGGAAAATAACCTCACACTCAACGTCAACAAAACTAAGGAGATGATTGTGGACTTCAGGAAACAGCAGAGGGAACACCCCCCTATCCACATCGATGGAACAGTAGTGGAGAGGGTAGTAAGTTTTAAGTTCCTCAGCATACACATCACAGACAAACTGAATTGGTCCACCCACACAGACAGCATCGTGAAGAAGGCGCAGCAGCGCCTCTTCAACCTCAGGAGGCTGAAGAAATTCGGCTTGTCACCAAAAGCACTCACAAACTTCTACAGATGCACAATCGAGAGCATCCTGGCGGGCTGTATCACCGCCTGGTACGGCAACTGCTCCGCCCACAACCGTAAGGCTCTCCAGAGGGTAGTGAGGTCTGCACAACGCATCACCAGGGGCAATCTACCTGCCATCCAGGACACCTACACCACCCGATGTTACAGGAAGGCCATAAAGATCATCAAGGACAACAACCACCCGAGCCACTGCCTGTTCACCCCTCTATCATCCAGAAGGCGAGGTCAGTACAGGTGCATCAAAGCTGGGACCGAGAGACTGAAAAACAGCTTCTATCTCAAGGCCATCATACTGTTAAACTGCCACCACTAACATTGAGTGGCTGCTGCCAACACACTGACTCAACTCCAGCCACTTTAGTAATGGGAATTGATGGGAAATGATGTAAAATATATCACTAGCCACTTTAAACAATGCTACCTAATATAATGTTTACATACCCTATATTATTCATCTCATATGTATATGTATATACTGTACTCTATATCATCTACTCCATCTTTATGTAAATACATGTATCACTAGCCACTTTAACTATGCCACTTTGTTTACATACTCATCTCATATGTATATACTGTACTCGATACCATCTACTGTATCTTGCCTATGCTGCTCTGTACCATCACTCATTCATGTATCTTTATGTACATATTCTTTATCCCCCTACACTTGTGTGTATAAGACAGTAGATTTGGAATTGTTAGTTAGATTACTTGTTGGTTATTACTGCATTGTCGGAACTAGAAGCACAAGCATTTCGCTACACTCGCATTAACATCTGCTAACCATGTGTATGTGACAAATAAAATGTTATTTTATTTTATTTGCTGTGTTGTCATGTGTTGCTGCTGTGCTGTGTTGTCATGTGTTGCTGCTATGCTGTGTTGTCATGTGTTGCTGCTATGCTGTGTTGTCATGTGTTGCTGCTATGCTGTGTTGTCATGTGTTGCTGCTATGTTGTGTTGTCATGTGTTGCTGCCATGCTGTGTTGCTGCGTTGTCATGTGTTGCTGCCATGCTGTGTTGTCATGTGTTGCTGCTATGCTGTGTTGTCATGTGTTGCTGCTATGCTGTGTTGTCATGTGTTGCTGCTATGCTGTGTTGTCATGTGTTGCTGCTATGCTGTGTTGTCATGTGTTGCTGCCATGCTGTGTTGTCATGTGTTGCTGCCATGCTGTGTTGTCATGTGTTGCTGCCATGCTGTGTTGTCATGTGTTGCTGCTATGCTGTGTTGTCATGTGTTGCTGCTATGCTGTGTTGTCATGTGTTGCTGCTATGCTGTGTTGTCATGTGTTGCTGCTATGCTGTGTTGTCATGTGTTGCTGCTATGCTGTGTTGTCATGTGTTGCTGCTATGCTGTGTTGTCATGTGTTGCTGCTATGCTGTGTTGTCATGTGTTGCTGCTATGCTGTGTTGTCATGTGTTGCTGCTATGCTGTGTTGTCATGTGTTGCTGCCATGCTGTGTTGCTGCGTTGTCATGTGTTGCTGCCATGCTGTGTTGTCATGTGTTGCTGCTATGCTGTGTTGTCATGTGTTGCTGCCATGCTGTGTTGTCATGTGTTGCTGCTATGCTGTGTTGTCATGTGTTGCTGCTATGCTGTGTTGTCATGTGTTGCTGCTATGCTGTGTTGTCGTGTGTTGCTGCCATGCTGTGTTGTCATGTTTTGCTGCCATGCTGTGTTGTCATGTGTTGCTGCTATGCTGTGTTGTCATGTGTTGCTGCTATGCTGTGTTGTCATGTGTTGCTGCCATGCTGTGTTGCTGCGTTGTCATGTGTTGCTGCCATGCTGTGTTGTCATGTGTTGCTGCTATGCTGTGTTGTCATGTGTTGCTGCCATGCTGTGTTGTCATGTGTTGCTGCTATGCTGTGTTGTCATGTGTTGCTGCTATGCTGTGTTGTCGTGTGTTGCTGCCATGCTGTGTTGTCATGTTTTGCTGCCATGCTGTGTTGTCATGTGTTGCTGCTATGCTGTGTTGTCGTGTGTTGCTGCCATGCTGTGTTGTCATGTGTTGCTGCCATGCTGTGTTATTGTCTTTGGTCTCCCTTTATGTAGTGTTGCGTTGTCCCCCTGACCCCACAGGAGGCCTTTTGCCTTTCAGTAGGCTGTCATTGTAAATAAGAATTTGTTCTTAACAAACTTGACTAGTAAAATAAGTAAAAATTAAATAAAAATATATAATAAATATGATTTGTAAAAGGCACACACCTGTCTATGTACACAGTTGAAAGTGCATGTCAGAGCAAAAACCAAGCAATGAGGTCGAAGGAACTGTCCGTAGAGCTCTGAGACAGGATTGTGTCGAGGCACAGATCTGGGGAAGGTTACCAAAATATTTCCCCAAGAACACAGTGGCCTCCATCATAATTAAATGGAAGAAGTTTGGAACCACACACTCTTCCTAGAGTTGGCAAACCGGCCAAACTGAGCAATCGTGGGAGAAGGGCCTTGGCCAGGGAGGTGACCAAGAACCCCATGGTCACACTGACAGAGTTCCAGAGTTTCTCTGTGGAGATGGGAGAACCTTTCAGAAGGACAACCATCTCTGCAGCCCTCCACCAATCAGGCCTTTATGGTAGAGTGGCCAGATGGAAGCCACTCCTCAGTTAAAAGGCACATAACAGCCCACTTGGTCTGATCTGGTCTGATGAAACCAAGATTGAACTCTTTGGCCTGAATGTCAAGTGTCACATCTGGAGGAAACCTGCCACCATCCTTAAGGTGAAGCCTGGTGGTGGCAGGATCCTGCTGTGAGGATGTTTTTCAACTGCAGGGACTGGGAGACTAGTCAGGATTGAGGCAAAGATGAACAGAGCAAAGTACAGAGAGATCCTTGATTAACCTACTCCAGATAACTCAGGACCTCAGACTGGATGAAGGGTCACCTTCCCAACAGGACAACAACCCTAAGCACACAGCCAAGACAATGCGGGAGTGGCTTCGGGACAAGTCTCTGAATGTCCTTGAGTGGCCCAGCCAGAGCCCAGACTTGAACCCGAACAAACATAGCTATGCAGCAACGCTCCCCATCTAACCTGACAGAGCTTGAGAGGATCTGCACAGAAGAATGGGAGAATCTCCCCAAATAAAGGTGTGCCAAGCTTGTAGCATCATACCCAAGAAGACTCAAAGCTGTAATCTCTGCCAAAGGTGCTTCAACAAAGTACAGAGTAAAGGGTCTGAATACTTATGTAAATGTGATTAATCCTTTTTTACATTTTTTATTTTTTACATTTGCTAAAATAAAATAAACATTTTTGCTTTGTAATTATGGGGTATTGTGTGTAGATTGATGAGGGGAAGAAAAAAAACAATTTAAATCAATTTTAGAATAAGGTTGTAACTTAAAATAAAATGTGGGAAACATCAAGGACGTCCTCTGAGCTCTTGCAGCATGAACTGACATGCTGTCCATTCAATCAAAGGATCGGAGAAAGAATCTAGTAGTGAAAGCATACGCTACAGCTAGCTAGCACTGCAGTGCATAAAATGTGGCGAGTCGTTGACTGAAAGATAAAGACAATAGTTGAACCGTTTTGAACACATTTTTGTTAAAAATGAAGGAGAAGCTGGAGAGAGATTTACAGAGAGAGAAAGAGAGAGCTATATTTCTTCTTTTTCACTTTCACTTACTTAGCTAGTGGATGCAGCTAGCTAGTTTAGCCTACTCAAACGGCAGGCTCAAACAGAGAGGGATGCTATGATATGAAGGTTTGGCTTGGAAAGTTGTTTTTACCTGGTTACAGACAGCTGATGTGTTGTGCATTGAAGTCCACAAGCGAAAGAAAAAAGTGAGAGGAGGAGAGCGCATAGACGCGAGAATGAATTATACAACAATCTGGCTGCTGGGAAAGTGAACTTGCGTGTGATCAGGGGTGTATTCATTCTGCAGATTCTGTTAAAAAAGTTTTCTTAAACGGAAGCAAACGGAGCAAAAAGGGCATAAACACACCTGAATTTGTCCAATAGAAACTGTAGTTTGCAACTGTTGGACTAATGATCACACCCTAGATCAGCTCGATGCAGGTAAGAGTGTGCAAGGCGATATTGAATGTGTGAATATCTGTCACCTTGATTACTCAAATTTCTTTCAACCTGTGCACCTACATTGTCAACTTTCATTCATAGACTAGGTTGTAGCAACCTCATGATGGTATAGGGAAAAATTTGAGTATCTCGTAGTATCCTAAACCTATCAGTGTTACGTTGAGCTGGGTGAATATGAATAGGACTGACAGTAACCTAAACCTATCAGTGTTACGTTGAGCTGGGTGAATATGAATGACAGTAACCTAAACCTATCAGTGTTACGTTGAGCTGGGTGAATATGAATAGGACTGACAGTAACCTAAACCTATCAGTGTTACGTTGAGCTGGGTGAATGTGAATAGGACTGACAGTAACCTAAACCTATCAGTGTTACGTTGAGCTGGGTGAATATGAATAGGACTGACAGTAACCTAAACCTATCAGTGTTACGTTGAGCTGGGTGAATATGAATGACAGTAACCTAAACCTATCAGTGTTACGTTGAGCTGGGTGAATATGAATAGGACTGACAGTAACCTAAACCTATCAGTGTTACGTTGAGCTGGGTGAATATGAATAGGACTGACAGTAACCTAAACCTATCAGTGTTACGTTGAGCTGGGTGAATATGAATAGGACTGACAGGCATCCAATGTGCTGTAATAGAAATAAGGCCACGCTCACTTGGTTTTTTTTTTATCGTCCTCCCTCATCATGAACGGCACCGACCGCCACTACTATCAGGTTACTTTTCGGGGGGAAACACCCACTGTGGTAAGAAACTCATTTAACAGGCAAAGAAACATGACATCTCCTGGTTACTTTACTCCTCCGACATCTGAATCACACAAGGATTTAACCCAAGTCCACTTCACCTCCCTTTTCTTGGGCCTTGTCACAGGTAAACCTGGGCCCTACGTCCCAAATGGCACTCTATCCTCTATATCGTGCACTACTTTTAACCAGAATCCTATTGGCCAAAAGTAGTGCGGTATAAAGGGTGTCATTTGGGACGCAGCTCTCGCTATTGTAAAACCCAAAGCATCAGTATCAGTGTTTTCCACGTGAACCCTGTAGATTGGTTGACATTTCTAAGAAATTCTTCCTAACCCCTTTCCGCGGGATTAAGCAGGTATTAAGTAGACATGTAGGAACCAATTTTCTCCAGATCATGTTCTGCAGGGGACAGTTCCTGTGGTAAGCCCCATCTAGCCTGTGAGAATAAACAAATGAAGAGTCAAGTGCCGTGGCTCAAAATCCCTGCTGATACTCTGATTTAGAAAATAACACTTTAATCAGTTTAATAGCCCGATGTGGCCCACTTACTAATACTGAGTCAGCGTGGTATAAAAACGAAGGTTATAAAAACGCAGGTTATACGACACTCACAGTAAAGACAACAATTGAAACAACCTGTGTCCCGCTTAGCAAAACATCTGGCCCCGTGTCTGTTGTTTTCATTAACAGCCCATTTACGTTATTGCATTCTCCTTCGCTAAATCCTGGCTCTACTTTATCAATGGCCACACATGATATCTCTTACAGGGGGGGGGGATCTGTGTAATGAGATACACTAGTGGATAAACCAAAAGCAGAGGATTAGCTGCTCTTTGTGTACCGCCATCTGTTGACCTTTGTAACTTATGTCAGTCTCAAACGGAATTGGAGCCAACAATAGTCTATCTCATTTACAATACAGACAGCACTTTTACCATCAACCCTGCATCCCAGCCATCACACAATTATTGTAGTTGTTTAGGCAATCCAAAAATAGCCCATTATAAATTGCAATCCGGGTTAGGTGGGCATCATTTGAAAGCTTGCTCTATTTCCAACTTGATTAGCTAAGTTATAAAATACAATCTCACAGTGTTAGGTTTGTGCAAGACGATTCAGAGAAACAAATGGTCATTTGAGTAGGGATGTTGCGGTGACCGTATTACCGCCACACTGGTGGTCACGAGTCATGAAGGCAGTCAAATTCCACGTGATCATTCAGTGACGGTAATTAGGCTTCTCCCAGCTCTGATGCTGCTGATGGTCATTAGTAGCCTACCAAACTTGCTAACTGCCTCTATTGTCCCTCTAATAATTCTGACATCAACAAAAAATGTAATCGAAAATCGAATCAAACACTTCATGAGAGCCCATGAGCTCATGTTGCACATTTCAATAGGCTATGCAATTGCGTGAGAAAACAGAGTGATGGCCTCTATTAAAAAGAGGAGGACCAGCTTTCTATAGGCTAGACCTACTATATTTATTTCTCAACTTACCTAATACTAAGCACGGTGCTTATATTTACAACAGGAGTACGGCCTAATTGGTTGGCATGAAAATGAACCACGGGGAAAAGCTTCCTCCATTCGCTATTTAAGTATTTTTTCCCACTGTCCCTGTCTCGATAGAGGTGCATGATAATGGTCCATTCTTAATGAAAACAAATTTCACACATATATTATTTAGTATATGTAAAGACGATATTAAATCAAGAATAGTCTGATGGGTGACAATATTAAATAGTATCACTTGTGAATGATGCCCAGCATAAGAAACAATGCCTTTTTTGCGACTTTTTCAAATCATAGTCTCCCACCTCATGTAACCTAGCCAATAGGCATATACTGTATGCTTTATTAAGGCTTGTATAACAACTAAAGTGGCCAAATAACTTTAAAAATTAAAGCACATTAATCCACTTTACAAGGGATGTAGAACCTAACTGGCATACATACCAGAGCATGAGCATACATGCATGAGTTTCAAGTTTGAGGGAAGATCATTTTCACCGTAAAAATTCACCTTCATAATAAAAGCATTACACTTTTGATAGTGGTGTTTTTCACTAATGGAACGTTCACGCACATAGCCTACTACCATGTGTGCATTGCTGCGCTTATAATGTGAAATAGCCTAATAGTTTATCAACATTTTAAGCTATAAGTACAGATCTGTTGCATCAGCCACATTCCGTAAAAAAAGCTTTTTTGATGCTAGTGGTTGTATTAATTTGGGATCTATCGCATCCCACAACTGTCCCAGACAGAATAGGTTTGCCTTTGTACTATGGGGGATAGTAGATTGACATAGGCTAGTGTTTTTCCTGTTCGTTAGGCATACTACTCATCTTGTTGGCTGACGAAAAGCAAATGTGGACCGTTCTTCCAATATCTTCATTATGCACCTAGGAATTGGATAAGGACACAAGTGGTTGCATCCCCGATGTGTCTGTCTTCACTTGTAGCCTGCGAGAAAGAGCCAATGATGTGATGGAGCGTGCAGCACTCAGGTAGAAGGGCACAATGGCCACAAAAGGCATGTATTTTAGGGTGCATTACGGCCACACAAAGGGGATGCTGCAGTGAAATTCTAGGCATTATCAAGTGCTTGTCTCATTGTGAATGAGAGACTGATGAAGTATGTTCAGCCTGTGCACAAAAAAAAACAAAGCAGAGCTCTTGCCTTTCAAGAGACTTTTTTTCAAATCATCATTAGAGTCTCATCATGCAGCCTTATAATGTATTACAACGTATTAAAAATCAAAACATATAGCCCAACATTTGTAGAACAACTAAAGTTACATTAATAACTCTAAATGAAGCATATAGGAATACCTACTTATTTGTTAACCGCTCATATATCATATATATATATATATATATTTATATTTGAGATTATATTTGTGACTGCAAAACTGTCATCAAGGCAACGGGTGGCTACTTTGAAGAATCTCAAATACAAAATATATTTTGATTTGTTTTAACACTTTTTTGGTTACTACATGATTCCATATGTGTCATTTCATAGTTTTGATGTCTTGACTATTATTCTACGATGTAGAAAATAGTACAAATAATAATTATAATAAAGAAAAATCCTGGAATGAGCAGGTGTGTTCAAACTTTTTGACTGGTATTGTGTGTGTGTGTACGAGTGTAAAGGGCTACAGTAAAATTCATATTACTACAGTCAGTGCAAACGCTCACTCTTAAACATATACGATCGGTCTGATTTCAGTATGAAAAGTGTCATTGTGTCAGTCTCATGTTGCCTAGTAAAGTCAAATGCACCATGTGCACATTTGGGTTGAAATACTGTACTATTTTCATTGGTAGAAGGAGAGTAAAGGGGGGGGGGGGATCATAATATTAAAATCCGTATTTAACCTTTCAAGGCAAGAGGATTATGCAGCAGTCTCCATTCCGAACGGTTTCCTCGCCCCCTACTCCCCTGCCATAATATTGATCATTATCACCATTGTGTGAAAAGAGGATTATCATATCGTTCCATAAACCCAGGAACACCCCTACCATTATGAAGTCATTTCCTTCTCATCAGGAGCGCCTCAGCAGCCTGGCGGTGTGCGTGACAGTCAGCTGGGCTGTCACAGGTGACCGCGTTGTCTCTCCCTGTTCATTGTCTGAGCTGAGCTGCCTGGCAGAGAGAGAGAGAGAGAGAGAGAGAGAGAGAGAGAGAGAGAGAGCTATATTCCAGAAGAGATGGAGGATGCCGCTCAAGGCACACTCCTCTCATTCATACTTGAACTTGGAAATTCAATTGAATAGCGGATGGGTGAGGTGGAAGTCGGTCTTGATAAGTATTTCTGACACATAGTGTGAGGCGGTGAGGGCCAGAGGCCTTAGACGGTAAGAAGTGCAGGTCCAGTAAGCAGGAGAGAGATACAGGCAGGGTAGCAGTCAGTCAGAAGGGCCAGAACCACAGCTGATACTATTTGTATGACAGCTCTCTTAGAGAAATGTGGTGTACAGTTCACTAAGCCACAGCCTGGAATTTCGGGAAACCAATCGCAGCGCTCCCAATGGATAGCAACGGTCTTCAAGTCCAACACTTCGGACTCACGTTTGAAATGCATGAAAGCCAGGGTAGTCGCCTGCAGCTGTGACAAAACTCTGCTATTTCTCCTTCTCTAGCTTGAGCAAACATGTTTTCAGCACTTTCATTTCCAGGACTGATTCAAAAAATAGTTTTTAATCAAGAAACAAATTGTTTAAATGGCAAAATAATTGAACAGCAGCAGGAGTACTTGATACTGTGATTCCTGACATGCAGAGCCTGTTGGAGTATTTTTTTTTTCAAATCCTAAATTATACTTTTGTTACATTATTTGGTAGATCAGCTGGTTTGCTAGCTCTCAGTCTCATTGACCACAAAACGTTGCTAAAGCTAGCTAGCTAGCCACTTAATATAACTTGTTTTTTCCTTGAAATGAATGTTAGCTCGCTGAGTTGGCTATATTGACTAGTGTCCCAGTCCCTGCCTCTGAAAAACATCCCCACAGCATATGATACTACCACCACAATACTTTACCGTAGGGATGGTGCCAGGTTTCCTCCAGACGTTACGCTTGACTGTCAGGTCAAAGAGTTCAATCTTGGTTTTATCAGACCAGAGCATCTTGTTTTTCATGGTCTAAGAGTCCTTTAGGTGCCTTTTGGCAAACTCCAAGCGGGCTGTCATGTGCTTTCTACTGATGAGTGGCTTCATTCTGGCAACTACCATGAAGGCCTAATTGGTGGAGTGCTGCAGAGATGGTTGTCCTTCTGGAAGGTTCTCCCATCTCCACAGAGGAACTCTGGAGGTCTTTCAGAGTGACCATCGGGTTCTTGGTCTCCTCCCTGACAAAGGCCCTTCTCTCCCAATTGCTCAGTTTGGCCTGTTGGCCAGATCTAGGAAGAGTATTGGTGGTTCCAAGCTGTTTCCATTTAAGAATGATGGAGACCACTGTCTTCTTGGGGACATTCAATGCTGCAGAAATGTTTTGGTACCCTTCCCCAGATCTGTGCCTCAACACAATCCTTTCTCAGAGCTCTACGGACAATTCCTTCGACCTCATGGCTTGGTTTTTGCTCTGACATGCACTGTCAACTGTGAGACCTTACATAGACAGTTGTGTGCCTTTCCAAATCATGTCCAATCAAATGAGTTTACCATAGGTGGACTCCAATCAAGTTGTAAAAACATATCAAGGATGATCAATGGAGACAGGATGCACCTGAGCTCAATTTTGCATCTCATAACAAAGGGTCTGAATAGTTATGTTAAGGTTTCTGTTTTTTATTTTTCATAAATGTAAAAAAATGTAAAAAAATGTTTTCGATTTGTCATTATGGGGTATTGATGAGAAGAAAAAATATTTAATCAACATCAGAAAAACTCAAGGGGTCTGAATACTTTCCGAACGTACTGTTCCCCTTGTGGTACTTTGCAGAATGGTAGATCAAATCAAATGCATTTATGTAGCCCTTCTTACATCAGCTGATATCTCAAAGTGCTGTACAGAAACCCAGCATTAAAACCCCAAACAGCAAGATACAACTAAATCACTGCAAGTTGTTGGAAAGCAGATGCTGTCCCATCTGCAGTGCAAGTGTAACACAGTAGTTATGTTTACAAAATGTAATAGAATTCGTCTGCCTTTTCTCAAAAGGCACAATAAGGTGGACAAATCCAGCACAACTTGTAAAAGAACCATACAAAAGTAACTAGGTTACTTAATTCAAAAGCAACCTGACTCTTAGCTACCTCTGCCTGTGTATTTACACTTTGCTTCACTGTCATTTTCACTATTTAATGGCAGGGTCATTTCTGCCTGCTCCCTAAACCTTTGTGTTTCTACATTCTCTGTAGCTACATTCTTTGAACATATTTTAATTAAATCATACCTTGATTCAGCCTGTCTCAGTCTTACCGACAGAAAGGTTATTCAACTATTAAAGTGAGTCACAGGGAGATGTGTTGTGGGCAGGAGAGGTTAATTAGGTAGCCATTGCTACTCCTAGTCCTTCATACCTCCAGCAATAGCAGCATTCTTTTATCTGAGATGTGCCAGAGAAGGACTGTGGCTTTAGAGAGCGCAAGCGCAGGAAACATCTACTGGGCAGCAGCAATAGATCTCTGAATTAGCTAGGTTAAATATCATTTTTCCACACAATGCTGATAACAAAACTGTGACCCACTTTGTGAACCTGGTCATGAAAACAAACTTTGGAGACAGAAGAAGTAAAATTGTTTGGAGAAAAACGACGGAAAAGGATACGAGTAACCGGATCAGGGTCATTTTGTGCACTAAGGCCCCGATTCCGACCGGAGTTAAACGCACGTAAATGAAACATAATTTCCTTTTTCCTCGCTTTCGCAGTATGCGTATTCTGACCTTGAACTTAAGCATAAGAATAGCGCGCTATTCATTCGCTATTCATTTGAGTTGGAACTCAAATAAATTGAAGGCGTGGCGGAAGTGTGTCTACAGAGCCGCCGTATTCTGACCTTTGACCCAATTCCCTCGTCATTCCACCACCTTCACTCGAGAGTAAACCATAAATACGGTCATTCCAAGTGGGAAAAGCATCAACTTTTTTGTTGTTGTATATTTTGTATATATATATATATATATATATATATATATATATATATATATATATATATATATTTAAATAACAGCATTCTCCATGCACTGTAATTTATAAATTGTTAAGAGCTATTGATAAGAGCTATTGATAAGAGATATTGATAAGAGCTATTGATAAAAGATATTGATAAGAGCTATTGATACGAGATATTGATAAGAGATATTGATAAAAAGTCATCCTTTTGGAGAAGGGGATTGTAAACACACATTGCAATTGTTTTATATGATTTGTCCTTATGATCCCTGGAGACAAATGTGATTTCAGCCATATGAAAGCACACTGAACATGACATGTATTCCTGCTCCTTTTCCCACAGTGAAATATTATAGAAATAAATATTTAAATAAATACTAAGAATTTAAATTGTGTTCCCTCGTAATTTGCGTGGATGGTTCATCAACATTTTGATAAATGTAATTTCATGACTTTTCCATGTGATCTCTATGACTTTTAACACAAAATGTCCAACAATTGGTACAGTACGTAGAACAAAAGTAAGTGTCTGCAACACTGGGAGGCTGGTCTCTGATCCCATGGACCATCTCCTGTTGTTGTACAAGGCACTTAACCCCTACTACAAAGTAGAATACCTGTAGGCAACTGTATAAAAAAACATGTGGTCAACCCTCAGCCTGGAGAGCTACTGGGTGTGCAGGCTTTTGATCAAGCCCTGCTCCAACACATCAGAGACAGTTTATCAAGGTCTGGTTGAACAGCTCATTTCTAAATGTGGTTTGTTAGAGGGGGGACTGGAATAAAAGCCTGCACACCCCTTGGCTCTCCTGGAGGATGGATGCCCACCCATTGGCGCTCCTGGAGGATGGCTGGCCACCCATTGGCTCTCCTGGAGGATGGCTGCACACCCCTTGGCTCTCCTGGAGGATGGCTGCCCACCCATTGGCTCTCCTGGAGGATGGCTGGCCACCCATTGGCTCTCCTGGAGGATGGCTGGCCACCCATTGGCTCTCCTGGAGAATGGCTGCCCACCCATCGGCTCTCCTGGAGAATGGCTGCCCACCCATTGGCTCTCCTGGAGGATGGCTGCCCACCCATTGGCTCTCCTGGAGGATGGCTGCCCACCCATTGGCTCTCCTGGAGGATGGCTGGCCACCCCTTGGCTCTCCTGGAGGATGGCTGCCCACCCATTGGCTCTGCTGGAGGATGGCTGGCCACCCATTGGCTCTCCTGGAGGATGGCTGGCCACCCATTGGCTCTCCTGGAGGATGGCTGCCCACCCATTGGCTCTCCTGGAGGATGGCTGCCCACCCATTGGCTCTCCTGGAGGATGGCTGCCCACCCATTGGCTCTCCTGGAGGATGGCTGCCCACCCATTGGCTCTCCTGGAGGATGGCTGCCCACCCCTTGGCTCTCCTGGAGGATGGCTGCCCACCCCTTGGCTCTCCTGGAGGATGGCTGCCCACCCATTGGCTCTCCTGGAGGATGGCTGCCCACCCATTGGCTCTCCTGGAGGATGGCTGCCCATCCTTGATGTAAAACATTGCAGTACGTCATCCCAATAAAGGCTACAAATCTTTTTTTTACTCAGTTGAAGCAAATTCTCTTCAGTCATATTTATCTTAGCTACCTTAGAAGAATTTACTTTGCAGGATGACTAGCATCTATTGAGTTGCAATGTCCCATACATTAGATGTCCAAATCAACTGGAAGTACATTCAAAACACGTTTTAAACCCACAGAATACAAAATAAAGGCTACTTCTAATATATTTCCTAAAATGTATGTTCATGATTCACAAATTATATTTTTTTTTTTATTCAAATGATTCAATTGAACGCGATTGAACGGAATCCTAACTAATACAATGGTGAAGTGAATTGTGAGTTTAATCAAAAATAAATTGTTTAAATTAATTAAAGAAAATTAACTTTGTATGGCCTTATTTGCGACTTGCAAGAGTCAGTGGAACTGATGGTAACATTAATAGAGCTAAACAGTTAACTAGAGGGTACAGTTAACTAGAGGGTACAGTATATGTTTTGAATTTGGCTATCTACCTAGTTAGTCTGTTCTCTACCGTATTTTCTCAGTCTACCTGCTGCAGCATTGGCCTCCCTCTCCTTGAACAACGGCCCACTGGTCTCACACACAGGTGTGGTGCCCAAACACGGACGCGCTGTCATTCAAATCCTGGCTGATATGTTGATTTTATTATTTGATTGATAAAATATTTTAAAACTGTGCCAAAATAAATTATAATAGAAATGATTATATACATTTTTCAGGTTTTTATCATCTTCCAAAACATTTCCAGGCCTGGAAAACACCATTTTGAAATAACATGACTTTTTCCAGGATTTATCATGACTATTAGCCACTATTGGGAGCCACCGTCAGTAACACCCACACACATTTACCCTTTCATAATTTAATTCCATTCCGTTTACATTTATTTCCTGGTGTCACGTCCTTGTAAGTTGTTCCTGAGGGTCGCTAGCAATGGTGGCTCATATTAGGATAACGTTGTGCAATCATTTGGGGCATGTAGCCTATTGTAATCATTATGGAACACAGGTTTCAGTGCATTTCAGACACAAGGTTGTTGACATACCAACACTGATCAAAAACATAGATGTTTCGTTACAGTCACATTTTTCATTGTGAAAAATATAACACGTTGTTTTCCTGTTCAAACAACTTGTTTTGATCTCCACACAGAGTCCCTCATCAACTCCATTGCTTCAAGTTGAGGCATCTGTTTTGCGGTAGATTGGGGAAGATTTGACAGGAGATGAGTATGTATATTGTGGCTAGATTCACAGCACCCTGAAATAGCATCCTTTCAGTTCAGACAACGCAAATATGTATTGCTACACAGCTCCAGTGTATATTCTATAAGGGCTAAAGTGATCATCAATAACTGTGCCCCCCCATATTTTTGAAAATGAAATATTCTGTATTCTTTCCATTGGCATTGAGTCATATCCAAACAATTATAACCCTGTGACTACACACACATTATTCCTGGCAATGTTGCAGCCACGTAGTTACCAAACAAAAGGGTTAATGTTACAGCCACGTAGTTACCAAACAAAAGGGTTAATGTTGCAGCCACATAGTTACCAAACAAAAGGGTTAATGTTACAGCCACGTAGTTACCAAACAAAAGGGTTAATGTTGCAGCCACGTAGTTACAAAACAAAAGGGTTAATGTTACAGCCACGTAGGTACCAAACAAAAGGGTCAATGTTACAGCCACATAGTTACCAAACAAAAGGGTTAATGTTGCAGCCACGTAGTTACCAAACAAAAGGGTTAATGTTACAGCCACGTAGGTACCAAACAAAAGGGTCAATGTTACAGCCACATAGTTACCAAACAAAAGGGTTAATGTTGCAGCCACGTAGGTACCAAACAAAAGGGTCAATGTTACAGCCACATAGTTACCAAACAAAAGGGTCAATGTTACAGCCACGTAGGTACCAAACAAAAGGG
The DNA here is from genome assembly GCF_036934945.1 of Oncorhynchus masou masou. NCBI lineage: Eukaryota > Metazoa > Chordata > Actinopteri > Salmoniformes > Salmonidae > Oncorhynchus > Oncorhynchus masou. The sequence continues at coordinate 112,605,514 of NC_088235.1, forward strand.
TTAATGTTACAGCCACGTAGTTACCAAACAAAAGGGTTAATGTTACAGCAACGTAGTTACCAAACAAAAGGGTTAATGTTGCAGCCACGAAGCTACCAAACAAAAGGGTTAATGTTGCAGCCACGTAGTTACCAAACAAAAGGGTTAATGTTGCAGACACGAAGCTACCAAACAATAGGGTTAATGTTGCAGCCACGTAGTTACCAAACAAAAGGGTTAATGTTGCAGCCACGTAGTTACCAAACAAAAGGGTTAATGTTACAGCCACGTAGTTACCAAACAAAAGGGTTAATGTTACAGCCACGTAGTTACCAAACAAAAGGGTTAATGTTGCAGCCACGAAGCTACCAAACAAAAGGGTTAATGTTGCAGCCACGTAGTTACCAAACAAAAGGGTTAATGTTGCAGCCACGTAGTTACCAAACAAAAGGGTTAATGTTGCAGCCACGAAGCTACCAAACAAAAGGGTTAATGTTGCAGCCACATAGTTACCAAACAAAAGGGTTAATGTTGCAGCCACGTAGTTACCAAACAAAAGGGTTAATGTTACAGCCACATAATTACCAAACAAAAGGGTTAATGTTACAGCCACGTAGTTACCAAACAAAAGGGTTAATGTTGCAGCCACATAGTTACCAAACAAAAGGTTAATGTTGCAGCCACGAAGCTACCAAACAAAAGGGTTAATGTTGCAGCCACGAAGCTACCAAACAAAAGGGTTCAAGGTTACATACTGTAGGAGAGTGGACTAGATTATAAAACAGTTATAGAAGAAGACAAATGAGATGATTTACCAACTGGTATATTGTATATCCTTTTCAAATGAATGACTATGTCCTATTCCAATTTGAGTAGGCTAGATTTCATCATCCTCGCTATATATTCGGATACAATAGCCAATGTGCGAAGCTTGGTCAACTGCACTCCCGCTCTTGATATTCAAAGTTACAGTTCCTTAGACACTATCAATATGACTGGAGGCTTTTTCTGTTCCACGACCCTTTTCAAAAGTCCAACGAGGAGTTGGAGAGTGTAAGAGACCAAACAAAGCTGTTGGCTGCGTGACCAGATAAACAGTAAAGAAATGTCCGGGTAATGTATTATTCACAGAGGAAATTAATCAATTTCCACCATTCTCCAGCCCTTTGCAATTATACGTGAAGAAGAAAATGCTATCCATCACTTTCAATGGCAAGGGACAAACAGTGGTCAGAGCAGTGAGGGAGTTTGGTTGAATGCGGGGGAAGCAAAAAAAAAAAAATTGCATTTATTGCAGCCCTGGCATTACCTATGCAGATCTTTATCGGGGAGGGCGGGGGGGGGGTCTATTGTGGCCATTTTGCTGGCCTACAATGGCTTTCTGTGCACCCAAGCTACCGGGAGATTGGCTGAAATTATATTCCCTTCATGCTTGGCTAGGTTGCAGCTTAGAAACAAGCTGCTTGTGGAAGCCATGGGGAGATGGCTGATAATAGGAGCTTCACATCCCAACTGACCTTTTTCCTACTCTTCCCCCCCCCCCCCCCCCTCTCCTCCTCCTCCTCAATTGCAGTGACAGAAGAAAAACGCAAACAATCTGTGCAGGAGAGGACACACAACCTGCACCTTCTAAACCAAGGAGCTTGGTCCTGAATGGCGAGAGGTCCCCCAATCTGTGTCACCATCGTGACCTGCCTTGACACGTGCGCCAACTTGTTCTAATACACATCAGAAAATTTCCAACCTGAGGACATTTAACCTCTGACAAATCGTTAAATTATACAGTAAGTGATAGACACCGGAAATTACTGACATGTACTTAGGAACGAGGATAGGTTAAATTACCGGATTGATCTGAATTGTAAAAAAAAATATTGAGGTCATGAACTAATACGGGGGGGGGGTGCAGGTAGCCTAGAGGTTTGAGAGGCGAGCCAGCAACCCGGAGGGTTACTGATATCAAATCCTAGATGCCATTGCCTGCCGCTGTGCCCTTAAGCAAGGCACTTAATCTCACACAACAGCAGCTCCCCAGTGTGACGCCCCGTTGGCTCCTATCCTACACCTGTGTGTGTGTCATTCAGAGGGGCGTTAAAAGCAGAAGTCACCGATCTTTAACTTCAGAGTTACATAAAAGTACATTTGCTTCCATGGCAACGGGCCAATTGATGACAGGTTTTTTGTTGTTGTGAATAATCCATGTAATGTAATTGACTTCGTGTATGCCTGTATTGTCTGCAGACACCAATGGCAGGGTAAACAACAATGGGAGTGTGTACAGTACTCTTAGACATCACGGTCATGTCTCTTGTCAGTCTTTCGGGACTCACATGGACCTTGACATTGACATTGCCTTTTCACCTTTCTGGGATAATCTAAATCACGATAACAGGAAGTCAAAAGAGATGAGCTAGCGTCAACAAGTGTGTGTGATAGATAAATACGAAACATCTAACAGAAAGACTGGAGTTTGTAACCTAGAACCCGTGGAACATTGGGAACGTGCAGTGCAACATGAACTGTTATTGATAAATGTATCGTCAAAATATGGCCGCTACTTGAGGACGTGTGGTAGAAATGTTTTAACAATCTTTCCATATCCTCTTTCCAGAACACACAAATGGAGCTTCGGTGTATAACGTCAAAACCTGTTTATTCAAAAGTGTGTACATAAAACTAATCTGAAATGTCAGGGTCAAACTCAGAAAGAGTTCAAACTCTGATGGTAAAAGTCCTGCATCCACCCCGATAAAAAGAAGAAGAGTAAAAAAGTGATTCAGGAGATACGGCCGGCCCCCATGTGGGGCGGCTGGTTGCAGGGGATATGTAGAACGGCAGATAAAGACTTCTGTTTAGAAACCGTATTTATCAAGCCTTTTAGATACACATCAGCCGTGAAGACATGGGTCGGGCCTTCATTATACCATGTGAATCTTCCCTCATTTACCTGGGATAGCATCTCCTTTATTTCACCTTCAAATACCCCTATCCACACTCCCATTCGCTCCGCTCAGCTGACAAACAAGATGTTGCCCGTTGATGCTGGCAACAGTTGGTAACAAATGTCTGGCTTTGTTCAGCTGTCTCAAAGACCTCCCAGTCATTCTAGAAAAACCTAGAAAAATAACTGTTTGGGAAATCAAAGGTGCTCACTAGACGATACAACTCAGGTGGGGTGTGGCATACAAAGACCCTGGTCCTGATAGGCTGACGAGATAAGGGGGTCCGATTCATCCCCAGGAGAACCTATCAACAATCAAAGAATAATAGACAATATTATACAAAAATACCACATCTTAGCTTCATATTTTTTCAAAGTTACCTCAAAGTCAAAATGAGTTTGTTTCAAAGTAATCTTTTGAGCACTTGGACAAAATCTCGGCTGTTATTTCAACAAAAGAATGAAGATGTGTCTTTACGTTGCTGTGATCTTTTTAGAAAATGTGGTCAATTTGGGGATTTTTTTTCTTTATAATAACTCATGGACAAAAACAATTCATTGTGTAATGTTAGGATGTGTCACCTCCCCCCATTTGTTGGGTATTTTATAGCAACTGTAGATAATAAACTGGTCTTTTATGTTATGTTTTTTTGAAATTTGATTGTGATGAAAGTGAAGAACAAATGGGACTGTCATCCATTTGTGTGTTCTCAAATATGTTCCCAACATCTCAATAAAATAAAACCTTGTGTTGCCTAAGTTCATGTTGGGTTCAAGCAGCAAATGGAAGTGTAGCAATGATAACTGAAATGTTGACAATGCGTGAAAACACAAGCAGTCGTACACAATACATGCAAAGCAAAGTCAACCGTATACACTCATTGGCCAGTTTATTAGGTACACACCCCAATTCACGAAAATGGCTTTCTATATAAACCAGGCAGACAAGCGTTGAGGCATTCAGTTACTGTTCGATTGATCGTTAGAACGAGTGACCTAAGCAACGTTGAGCGTGGTACGATCATCAGTGCCAGACGCGCCAGGATTCCAGTATCTCAGAAACGGCTTCCTGGGCGTTTTACCGAGGATGATGGTGCAAACAAACCTCCAGTCCTGAGGGTGCGGAAAAGAAACAGCTCGTTGACGAGAGACTTGGAAGGAGAACGGAAAGAACCGTGCAAGCTAACAGGCGAGTCACTAACAGGCAAATAACGTCGCAGTACAACAGCGGTATCATGGAACGCACCAACTCGTCGGTCCTGGTCACGGATAGGCTGTTGCAGCAGACGACCACACCGGGTGCCCACAAGACGAAGCTGCTTCAGAGGAGCATGCGATAACAAAACGCTGGACAATCACCTGGTTCGATGAATCCCGTTTCCTGTTACAGCAGAGGCAGGATGTGACGTAAGCGGCAGAGTCAGGATGTGAAGTAAGCAGCAGAGTCAGGATGTGACGTAAGCGGCAGAGGCAGGATGTGACGTAAGCAGCAGAGTCAGGATGTGACGTAAGCAGCAGAGGCAGGATGTGACGTAAGCGGCAGAGTCAGGATGTGACGTAAGCGGCAGAGGCAGGATGTGACGTAAGCGGCAGAGGCAGGATGTGACGTAAGCGGCAGAGGCAGGATGTGACGTAAGCGGCAGAGTCGGGATGTGACGTAAGCAGCAGAGGCAGGATGTGACGTAAGCAGCAGAGTCAGGATGTGACGTAAGCAGCAGAGGCAGGATGTGACGTAAGCGGCAGAGGCAGGATGTGACGTAAGCGGCAGAGGCAGGATGTGACGTAAGCGGCAGAGTCAGGATGTGAAGTAAGCAGCAGAGTCAGGATGTGACGTAAGCAGCAGAGGCAGGATGTGACGTAAGCAGCAGAGGCAGGATGTGACGTAAGCAGCAGAGGCAGGATGTGACGTAAGCAGCAGAGGCAGGATGTGACGTAAGCAGCAGAGGCAGGATGTGACGTAAGCAGCAGAGGCAGGATGTGACGTAAGCAGCAGAGGCAGGATGTGACGTAAGCAGCAGAGGCAGGATGTGACGTAAGCAGCAGAGGCAGGATGTGAAGTAAGCAGCAGAGTCAGGATGTGACGTAAGCAGCAGAGGCAGGATGTGACGTAAGCAGCAGAGGCAGGATGTGACGTAAGCAGCAGAGGCAGGATGTGACGTAAGCAGCAGAGGCAGGATGTGACGTAAGCAGCAGAGGCAGGATGTGACGTAAGCAGCAGAGGCAGGATGTGACGTAAGCAGCAGAGGCAGGATGTGACGTAAGCAGCAGAGGCAGGATGTGACGTAAGCAGCAGAGGCAGGATGTGACGTAAGCAGCAGAGTCAGGATGTGACGTAAGCAGCAGAGGCAGGATGTGACGTAAGCAGCAGAGGCAGGATGTGACGTAAGCAGCAGAGTCAGGATGTGAAGTAAGCGGCAGAGGCAGGATGTGACGTAAGCGGCAGAGGCAGGATGTGACGTAAGCGGCAGAGGCAGGATGTGACGTAAGCGGCAGAGGCAGGATGTGACGTAAGCGTCAGAGGCAGGATGTGACGTAAGCAGCAGAGGCAGGATGTGACGTAAGCAGCAGAGGCAGGATGTGATGTAAGCGGCACGACTGCGAGGACCCCATCCTGCCTGGTGTGTAACAGTACAGCATGGTGGCAGAGGTGTAATGGTGTGAGGAATGTTTTCCTGGCACAAGTTAGGTCCATTGATACAAACTGAGCAACGTTTCCATGCCCCAAAGAATTACGGCTGTTCTGGAGGCATAGGGGGGGCGTGGCTTGCTACGAGATGGGTGTACCTAATAAACTGGTCACTTAGTGTACATCAACTTCAATTAGAACTGAATTCACTTGAAGTCATTCTGTAATAGAGGACATAAAGCCGACTGGCATGGAATTACTTCCTTACCTTACTTCCTTACCTTGCTTCCTTACCTTACTTCCTTACCTTGCATCCTTACCTTGCTTCCTTACCTTACTTCCTTACCTTGCTTCCTTACCTTACTTCCTTACCTTACTTCCTTACCTTACTTCCTTGCCGTGCTTCCTTGCCTTGCTTCCTTACCTTGCTTCCTTACCTTACTTCCTTTCCTTACTTCCTTACCTTGCAAAGTGAGCGAATGAGGCTCTCTTCAAAAACCAATGACAGCAAACGAGAACAAATGTGTAGCCTTTTAAACTACAGTATATATATTGGGAAATATAAAACTGTAAATAATGAATTATGTTACCATAACCACACCAATATTGTGGATTCTAGCTAGCAGATAGATCCCTGTCATATTTCTCTGGCTGACGAGACTAAGCACAATACCTCAACAGTGTGTTGAATGTGAGCTTTTCACATTGACATGTTATTAGGGTATTTCTATAGAATTATATAAGTTGTATCCTGAAACATATACATGATGGCAAACAGAAACCCCACCTCTTCAAGGAATACCTAGGATAGGATAAAGTAATCCTTCTCACCCCCCCCCCCCCCTTAAATGATTTAGATGCACTATTGTAAAGTGGCTGTTCCACTGGATGTCAGAAGGTGAATTCACCAATTTGTAAGTCGCTCTGGATAAGAGCATCTGCTAAATGACTTAAATGTAAATGTGTCAAAAGAAATACATCACCCTTAAACAATTTGTTGATGGCAATACTGTCGCCAGTAACCATATTCACTTCTGCTGAGAACGATACCTTAATAAACAACTTGGATATTTTCAAATGTTAGAGAAGCTATAGAAAATGTTTGATTTAAGGATCTCCCATCCATTGGTTTTGTAATTTCCTGAAATCCCAAAAGTAAACACATTAAAATGTGTTCATCTTTTACGTGTCTTTATCTATCGATTTATTTATTTAGCGATGTTTCATTTTCTTGTTTTAATTGTCAGTCTGTGGAGCCACATTCCACCACACAATGTGTAATCAGTGTTTGCTGTGTGCTACAGGGGTTTTGAGCGGAGCTGTGAGGCGTGGGGTGATGACCTCAGAGAGGACCTTTCTAACAGGGTAATTACAGAGCCCTCCCTTGGCCCACTGAGGGGGTGGCCTTTCTCATCGCCACAGTACTGTTACAGACACACACACACACACACACACACACAACCTCACAACTTAACCTAACAAAACAAAATATCTCAAATAAATGCTGGATCAAAATATTATATCACAAATGTATGGTGATTTTACATGGCTATATATATGCACACACTGTACCAGTAGAGTGTCTTTGTTAGTGAAAAGATCCCACCCATCTCATTGGCAAGATGTGCCCGGAAACCCTCAACCCTCTATTGACATTTTTCCCCCCCAAAGAACAGGCCAGGGCAGCATAAACATCAGCAAGCTAAGCGTGCTCTCTCTCACTGATGTTGCGATGGGACCTGTCCCACTATCAGATCCCTGTCATATTTCTCTGGCTGACTAGACTAAGCACGAGTCAGAGGTATGAGCCGATAAAGGTCGTCTTTCACACAGCAACAACACGTACCCGTGTGCTTATCGCCTCGCCTCCTCACATGCAATCACTAGGACAGGAGGAAGGATTGTTACATTTTGACGATTTGTTTTTGCTTCCCGGGGACCGATAAAGAATGTGGAATCTGAAAAAAAAGAGAAAGACTCATCTCTGGAGACACGGCAGGAGGTCAAGTGTCAAGGGGCAGGCCTGGATCTGTGAACCAGTGTCTTCATGTAAACACAAGGCCTATTCCTCTCTTTAGAGGTTTATTGGATGTTTATTGAAATAAGCATAAAATAACTCTCAATTTACGCACCACTACACAATAAAAGGTTATCAGGTTAGTAACAAGACAACTTGGAATGTTGTTTTTGCATGTTTGTATACAGACAGACAGACAGACAACAACAACAACAAAAAGCATGTTTGAGTCCTAACAGTAGTATGAATACGTGGATGGGTGTTAGATAAACCCCGATGGTAACCGTACCAACCGCTTCTTCGTGAGACCAACGGTAACAGAAACATCTTCAAAGACCTTTGGCACATTTTTTTTGTTAAATCAACAACAACAACAACAAAAAAAAGAGAGAAAAAGGGTGAGGTTTACATCCATTTACCAACGCTATCCTGTAAAACCTTGTTTGAAGGCTGGTTTGATCTTCTGAGACTGTGCCCTTTTAAGTCCTAACCTCCCAGTCATCCACTGAGGCTCCCGCTCAGCTTTTATTCCTTCATCCATAATGGCAGCAATTAAAGTATAAGGTAAACTTTTCAACAGCCCTTTTCTACCGGATGAAAAGCATTGTGTTGCAAATTGGTAATAATATATTCATCCCTAGGTAAACATGCCTGCCATGTCCCTTATACACAACGGAGGCGAACAAAATGAAAGTGATAATTTCTCTCCCTTTGAGAATTCTGTTCTTTAATTCTGACAGTAAACTCGTGGCTGTTACAGGGTGTTAAGTAGGATTTAAAACTTGTCAGACAAGACATGTTTGAAATTGCTTTAAATAAGAGCACTGTGTTGCTGTCAACCAGAGGCTTAGAGAAACATATCCTCACAATTGAGGCACTCATCCAGGCTCAGAGAGCCGTGGCCCTAGCACCGACTTCTCCATACTGGTCCTTATAGTCTCTTAGCACTGTGACCCAGCGCCCCCTGCTGGGCGAAACAGACACTGCCTCTGTCTCGTATTGGAGAGACAACACTGGATGAGAGGAAAAGCTTCCATGCTCTTGCTATTTATGACTTATTTAGGGAGGTAAGGATAAGTTTATTTACGAAACAAAAGCTAGCATTCAGTATAAAAGCTAACATTCAGTTGGGGCGGCAGTGTAGCCGAGTGGTTAGAGCATTGGACTAGTAACCAAAAGATTGCAAGTTCAAATCCCCGAGCTGACAAGGTACAAAATCTGTCATTCTGCCCCTGAACAGGCAGTTAACCCACTGTTCCTAGGCCATCATTGAAAATAAGAATTTGTTCTTAACTGACTTGCCTAGTAAAATAAAGATTGACGTTTCTATATAACTAATGCTTGAAGCTTGAATACTAAGGGGAGGGGGCCTTATGTGTCCGGGGTGGAGTCAGCTCCGTCCGGGGTGGAGTCAGCTCCGTCCGGGGTGGAGTCAGCTCCGTCCGGGGTGGAGTCAGCTCCGTCCGGGGTGGAGTCAGCTCCGTCCGGGGAGGAGTCAGCTCCGTCCGGGGTGGAGTCAGCTCCGTCCGGGGAGGAGTCAAATCTGTCCAAGGTGCTCCATTTTTCACAGCAAAACAGCCACTAGCATTTTAACAACTTACTAGCCACTTGCTTATTGAAAACCCTGTAGGCAACAGTCATTGCATGATAAAATAGGGATTTTATTAACATTAAAAGATCCTTTTAAACACAGTGGAAGAAAACGAAAAACCCAGTGTCTGGTATCAGGATACACTTTCTCCCAAGACAATGGTCTTATAGCGATTCTTCAGGATTTTGGCAATGAGGCCCTTTATCTATACTGAACAAAAATATAAAACACAACATGTAAAGTGTTTGGTCCCATGTTTCATGAGCTGAACAAAAAGATCCCAGAAATGTCCCATACGCACAAAACAAGCGTATTTCTCTCGAAAGTTTGTACAAATTTGTTTACATACCTGTTAGTGAGCATTTCTCCTTTGCCAAGATAATGCATCCACCATCCACAACACAATGCCAGATATGTCCCAAGTTGAGGGAGCGTGCAATTTGCATGCTGACTGCAGGAATGTCCACCAGAGCTGTTGCCAGATAATTTAATGTTAATTTCTCTACCATAAGCCACCTCCAACATATGTCCAACCGGCCTAAACCGCACACCACGTGTAACCATGCCAGCCCAGGACCTCCACATCCGGCTTCTTCATCTGCGGGATCGTCTGAGACCAGCCACCCAGACAGCTGATGAAACTGTCACAACCGAAGAATATCTGCACAAACTGTCAGAAACCATATCTGGGAAGCTCATATGCGTACCCGTTGTCCTCACTAAGGTCTTGACCTGACTGCAGTTCGGTGACTTCAGTGGGCAAATGCTCACCTTCGATGGCCACTGGCACGCTGGAGAAGTGTGTTCTCCATGGATGAATCACGAGTTCAACTGTCCTGGGCAGATGGCAGACAGAGTGTATGGCGTAGTGTGGGCGAACGGTTCGCTGATGTCAACGTTGTGAACAGAGTGCCCCATGGTGGCCGTTGGGGTTATGGTGTGGGCAGGAACAAGCTACAGACAACTAAAATGTACATTTTATCGATGGCAATTTGAATGCACAGATACCGTGATGAGATCCTAAGGCCCGTTGTCGTGACATTCATCCACCATCATCACCTCATGTTTCAGCATGATAATGTACGGCCCCATGTCGCAAGGATCTGTACACAATTCCTGGAAGCTGAAAATATCCCAGTTCTTCCATGGCCTGCATACTCACCAGACATGTCACCCATTGAGCATGTTTGGGATGCTCTGGATCGACATGTACGACAGCACGCTCCAGTTCCCACCAATATCCAGCAACTTCACACAGCCATTGAAGAGGAGTAGGACAACATTCCACCGGCCACAATCAACAGCCTGATCAACTCTTTGCGAAGGAGACGTGTCGCACTGCGTGAGGCAAATGTTGGTCACACCAGATACTGACTGGTTTTCTGATCCACGACCCTACCTTTTATTTAAGGTATCTGTGACCAACAGAAGCATATCTGTATTCCCAGTCATGTGACATACATAGATTAGGGCCTAATGAGTGTATTTCCATTGACTGGTATCCTAATATGCACCGGAACTCAGACTTTGAAATTGTTGCATGTTGCATTGATATTTAGGTACTGTGCACTTCCCAAGAGTCAGATGAGGATGCTAGCAGATAGCGCAATGACGGGAAGTCTATGGATAACGCTTGTTAACATTGGCTTAGAAAACTATCTTTAACTTCCTATGCTAACTAGCGTTAGCGCAATAGATACCCTTAGACTTTCAGTCATTGCATTAGCGCTAGTTAGCATTTTCCTTCATACTGGACACACAGACATACAAAATGGTATCCACAAGTTCATCTGACTCTGGGGAAGTAGATACAGTCCCGAAGTATCCCTTTAACTGGAGATACAGTCCCTTTAATTGGAGAGAAGCATTAGTCGAGTAATTAGACGATCATCGGAAAACGAGGAAAACACAACACAGCGTCTCGTTCTTTGCGCCAGAGATGGGTAAATGATATCTGTCGCTTTTGGGATAATTGAACTGAGTAAATAATCTCAGAGAGAGAAGGGAGTCAATAAACCAACAGCAGTTTAATCTCTTGTTAATGGCCAGAGTCACAGATGACTTCCTCTATTACTTCCTCTAAGAAAAGATAACCACTGAGCCGTTAACGTTTTCCTCCATTTTGACTGTCATGCCCATGTTTTAGTGTCGACCCATACACAGGGATGTTAAGGTTGCACCCTTCCTTCAAAAATATGCAAATATATATATATATATATATATATATATATATATATATATATATATATATATATATATATATATATATATATATATATATATATATATATATATATATATATGTAGCAAATATTGTCATTTGACAGTCTACTAACAATCCATATCTGACGACCCAACTACGAAGGAAGTGTCAAACGCCACCTCCTAGTACTGTGTTTCTTTTAGCTCATTAAAAGTTATTAAACACTTTATAAGATGGCGCGGCATCCTGTCTATCCTTTGTGTTGTGCTCGTCGGTGCAATAACATAATGTGTAGGTCTCTTTCCCATTAGGCCTCGTAGTGTGGCTGGGGAAGAGAGGGAGGCGGGAAGGAGCTAGGTTGTGATGTGAGGCAGGGACTAAACCTCCCGAGTACCTTGTCCTGTGAGCTAGCATACTCTCCTGCCAAGGCGAGCCTTTATCATACAAAGGGATTAGATCGCCCAGTGTAAGTGCCTTCGAGTTATTAGCACCTTCTTATACAAAGTATAACAGCAATCCCAAAGACATTGATTGCAGGGAACAGTTCAAATATGAATTCCTTATAGCTATTAATATGTATGCCTTAAATAGAAGCACACTGCTAAGCAGCTTATGATATTAAGAAAAGAATGTTCCCTCAGGGGTATAATATGCCAGTAGTGACAGTAAGGATAGAGATTCGTATTTACCCAGATTGGCTGTACTTACGGCAAGCATTCTCCAAGCTTGTGGGAGGGAAGATGGGGCAGTGGCAACAGCCTGGTTTCGATAAGCACTTACCGTGAATAAAAGACAAGCATGAAAGTGAGGTTTAGCCTCTTTAAAGATTCCCCACCAAATGTAGAGGCAGATAGGGCAGGTGCCTTTGGTTCCGGGCGTGATTACCGTCTGTGTTGCACTGTTCCCGTAGAAACGAGACATTGCAGAGACATTGTCCAAGCTTGTCCAGGTGGGGGACCCGTCATCCCAAACCGGAGCTTAGCAGTGCGTCGCTTCGAGCGAAAGATTAGGACCCGGGAACTCAGATTCTTCTATTTTTTCTCTCCAATGCATGCTTAATCCCAACCAAAAAAAATACAAATTCCCTCTTCTCCACATCATCTCCTTTCCCTCTCTTGCCTCAATTCCATCTTTCATTCTGTTTCTCTATTTTATTCATCTTTATCTTCGTATTCTATTCAAAAAAATGTGTCATTTTCACAAGCAGACTTGGGGTTTGATTTGCTACTCAGTTATGCAGACAGTTTTTCAAGGGATAAAATAAGAGGGTTGTCCACCTGGATTTCTTGGGATAGGCTGGTACAGTCGTGTTCTCCACAGATAAATAAACAACAGTCGCTCCTGTATTGTTGGAGAGAGTGAGATAATATTGCCGAGCCAAGCAAAATTTCACCATGCCAGAACCATTTTCATTATACAATGCTTATATCCTCCTAGTAGTTTATATAATTCAATCCTGAGTAGATGCAACCATTCAGAGGGACTTCAGAGTGTATGGGATGCATTAGGCAGCCGGTAACAAGGTACACGTGTTCATATCTTAAGGCTGATAGAGGTTGAGTAGAGTTGGTATCTTTCCATAGGTTGAGGTCAAAACCGGGTTTAAATATTTCCAGTAAGATCAGCTAGATGGTTGATCCCTTTGCAGACGTAGTGGCTGAGGCTGTTGGTGAATCTTGACAAAACCGGGTTTAAATATTTCCAGTAAGATCAGCTAGATGGTTGATCCCTTTGCAGACGTAGTGGCTGAGGCTGTTGGTGAATCTTGACAAAACCGGGTTTAAATATTTCCAGTAAGATCAGCTAGATGGTTGATACCTTTGCAGACGTAGTGGCTGAGGCTGTTGGTGAATCTTGACAAAACCGGGTTTAAATATTTCCAGTAGGATCAGCTAGATGGTTGATCCCTTTGCAGACATAGTGGCTGAGGCTGTTGGTGAATCTTGACAACAGTGTAAAACGTGTACAGCATCTGTCTAAAGTCCTGTTATTTGTCATAATCTTCTATGTACATTTGGAGTTACTTAGAAGACGCTCTTATCCAGAGCAATTGGCGTTAAGTGCCTTGCTCAAGGGCACATCGGCATATTTTTTTTTTAAACGTAGAAATTAGCTCCACTTGGGTCAGCGCTCACTGTATAATCAACGTTAAAAGTGACCAGTCCTGAATAAGCCACTGGTAAACAGTTTAACACATAGCTGGTTGGTTTTATCAGGAAACATTTGAAAACGGGACGGTTTCTCCTCAACAAAAGGAAGTTATCATCCTGTACAGATTGAATAAATATATCAGATGTTTTAATCAGGAAAATGATCTGATTTGATTATTTAACCATCAGGGAGAACAACTGAAGAGATATGACCTATGATCATTTATACACTCAATGTTTAGGCTGAAAACATCCCCAAAATACACTTTGTAAAAATAAAAATACAAAATATATATGAAAGTGACATTGTGTAAATGTTGCTCAGATGTCACCCATTCTCCTAACGAGGGTTATCAACTGAGGGTAAGGGGTTTTGCAAAATGTGGCATTAGGCTTTTTTTTTTTTTTTTACTTTTTTTTTTAAATAAGCTTTTTTTGAGTAAAAGCCTTCAAGGTGCTCTGTCAATAAATAATATATAATTCTGCACACAAGGCATGTGATAAGACAACTTTAAAGATATGTTGACAAACAGACAGAAAAATGTCAAAGGCATATGTCCGCGCCTTTTCCATGTGCTGCTGATCTGATCGCTGGAGGACAGGCAGATTCCACCGGAACATGTTTCAGCCACAACAACAAGCGGAAACTAGAAACAAATATGGTTCATATATGTCTGTAAATTAGACAACGCGTCTCTTTAACAACCAATGATCCCCCACCCCCCCAAACCCCTTATGTTTACCAACTCAATTATCCTTTTATCTCCAAGTGGAATTCGCTCGATTTGCCCGGTACACTTATTTACTACTTGTCCCCACGGTGTAAAAGATGAAAGGAGGTGAAAGGAGATTCAGCAGGGTGGGGTGGTGGGGGGTGGGGATGAGGGGGATGAGGGATGGAGAAAGAGTCAGTGTTTCATTTATTAGAGTAGGGAGGCATTATACAAGAGCATTTACCAATAATGGGTAAATAATGAAGAAAGATTAAAGCCCTCCTAGTATCCCAGGTTGTTTTCTAAAATGGCCACAACAAGTCGTACTGGTGACAATAGAGAGCAGAGAGCTCCAGACACCATTACATCTCAGAAACCAGACAGAAAGACCACTGTTAAAAGCCCCATCAGCTGGTCAGAAGATGGGAAATATGAATAAGGTATAATATGAATAAGGGAAAATTGAATAAGGGAAAATTGAATAAGGTGAACTAAGTGCACATCCTTTTCAATGTCTTGCGCTATGGAAGACAACAAGAGAAAGGACCACTGTGTCATGAAACTGAGTAAGGAGGACCTACAATTGACAACATTTGATCTCACAAACCATGATTACACTAAATGCCCTCAAGTGCTCCGACATGAGGCTCTAACAACGTAGCCTAGATGCTCTCTGCTGTCTACCACGCCTCTGCTGTAGTCTAACCACGCCTCTGCTGTAGTCTAACCACGCCTCTGCTGTAGTCTAACCACACCTCTGCTGTAGTCTAACCACACCTCTGCTGTAGTCTAACCACACCTCTGCTGTAGTCTAACCACGCCTCTGCTGTAGTCTAACCACGCCTCTGCTGTAGTCTACCACGCCTCTGCTGTAGTCTAACCACGCCTCTGCTGTAGTCTAACCACACCTCTGCTGTAGTCTAACCACACCTCTGCTGTAGTCTACCACACCTCTGCTGTAGTCTACCACACCTCTGCTGTAGTCTACCACGCCTCTGCTGTAGTCTACCACGCCTCTGCTGTAGTCTAACCACGCCTCTGCTGTAGTCTACCACGCCTCTGCTGTAGTCTAACCACACCTCTGCTGTAGTCTAACCACACCTCTGCTGTAGTCTACCACACCTCTGCTGTAGTCTAACCACACCTCTGCTGTAGTCTAACCACACCTCTGCTGTAGTCTAACCACGCCTCTGCTGTAGTCTAACCACGCCTCTGCTGTAGTCTAACCACACCTCTGCTGTAGTCTAACCACACCTCTGCTGTAGTCTAACCACACCTCTGCTGTAGTCTAACCACTCCTCTGCTGTAGTCTACCACTCCTCTGCTGTAGTCTACCACACCTCTGCTGTAGTCTAACCACACCTCTGCTGTAGTCTAACCACACCTCTGCTGTAGTCTACCACACCTCTGCTGTAGTCTAACCACACCTCTGCTGTAGTATACCACTCCTCTGCTGTAGTCTAACCACACCTCTGCTGTAGTCTACCACACCTCTGCTGTAGTCTAACCACACCTCTGCTGTAGTATACCACTCCTCTGCTGTAGTCTAACCACACCTCTGCTGTAGTCTAACCACTCCTCTGCTGTAGTCTAACCACTCCTCTGCTGTAGTCTAACCACACCTCTGCTGTAGTATACCACTCCTCTGCTGTAGTCTAACCACACCTCTGCTGTAGTCTAACCACACCTCTGCTGTAGTCTAACCACTCCTCTGCTGTAGTCTAACCACACCTCTGCTGTAGTCTACCACACCTCTGCTGTGGTCTAACCACTCCTCTGCTGTCGTCTACCACACCTCTGCTGTAGTCTACCACACCTCTGAACATAGTACTTTTTTAAAGTTCCAATGCAGCTCTTTTATCTCAATATCAAATCACTTCTGTGTAACAATTAAGTAAATCAAATCAAATCAAATGTATTTATATATCCCTTCGTACATCAGCTGATATCTCAAAGTGCTGTACAGAAACCCAGCATTAAAACCCCAAACAGCAAGCAATGCAGGTGTAGAAGCACGGTGGCTAAGTACCTTACTGTGATAGTTTTAAATTAAATTGCTTCTTAGCAAAGAGAACTCATTCACAGTATTATTTCAACCTCATAGTGTGGAAATATATATGAAACACATGGAAATCTCATTTTTGACAGCACTGGGCCTTTAAAGGAAAAATCCACTCTAAAGCTTTTGGTATTGTCTTCCATTTGTCCACTGTTAAAACATTCCCAAAAATGTTTTTGATATCAGCAGTCAAGATATAGCATTAGCAAGAAGCAAAATGTCACATCGTCGTCATGGGCGTAAAACGCATCATCATTATGATGATGGCAAGTGACATTTTGCTTCTTGAAAATCCTATATCTTGAAAACCTGACTGCTGACATTTAAAAACATGTTTTCTTTTGGTTCTGTATTAACAGTGGACGAATGGAGAAAAATAGCAAAAGATCGTTTTTGAGTGAATTTGTCCTTTAAAACTACTTCCACTCCTCTCAAGAAAGTTATATCTTTGTATCCCTGTGAGCTGGTTGACTGATATTACGCTCACAGTAGTCCATACATTTTTTGACTGGACCATTTTTAGACTTGATTAGGCTACACATAGGTCAGGCTACACATTGGTCAGGCTACACATTGGTCAGGCTACACATTGGTCAGGCTACACATTGGTCAGGCTACACATTGGTCAGGCTACACATAGGTCAGGCTACACATTGGTCAGGCTACACATTGGTCAGGCTACACATTGGTCAGGCTACACATTGGTCAGGCTACACATAGGTCAAGCAACACAGTGGCATGACAGGAGGGAAAAACCTACCCTGAGAAGCTTGTTAATGACTTCCCATCCCAGTAATCATGGTTAGACATTGAAAAACATCTGGCTAACATAGTGTTATGCAGGACACTAGTGATGAATTTACTCCCTAAACATCTTCCTTTGTGTATTCTATATCCCTACCATCACACAGATCTAAGCCATCGTACACAGAAAAGCAAGTGACCGAATTTTCTGGGTTTATCAGGTGCGAGTTATTAGGCACCTTAAGAGTGTGGGAAATCCTATGGAGAAAAATATTATTCCCGGTAAATCTCAAAACTGTGAATAACACGAGCCAAGCAATTTACGCCAGAAGGTCATAGCAAAGTAAAGCAGGAAAATTGGCAGGAAAAACGGGCTTTTCCGGGAGAGTGAAATAGATGAGAGATGAAGGCAGATGAAAAGTTGACGGCCAACCCAGGCGGGCATACAAAAAGTAATGAATATCCCTTGGTGTGCAGCGATTTTGAAGAACTGTCATTCTGAATGAAGTGAGATAAAAAAAAAATATATTTCACCCAGATAAAAAAAAAAAAAAAAAGCCAGACCAATAGAAAAGCAGAAAGGACATGTGTCTGGCTGATGCAGTCCTTAACCCTGACACCCTCCACCAACCATGTCGAGGCAACTGAAACGTCAAAACACCATTAGAGCTCTTAGTTCCAATACAAAATCCATTGAAATCCTTTGGGCGTGCCGCCTAAGTCCAAACTGTGTCACAAATATATAACAATTCTAATACTCTTCTGGGTGGAAAAACGCTTTCAGTGTAAACTGAAACGACTAAAACCCAGATGAGTAGAGTACCAAATCAAAATGAGATGTGAATCAGGCCTTCATGCTCAAATTGCAGCAAAGAAACCACTACTAAAGGACACCAATAAGAAGAAGAGACTTGCTTGGGCCAAGAAACACGAACAAAGGCCATTAGACCGGTGGAAATCTGTCCTTTAGTCTGAATTTGAGATGTTTGGTTCCAACTGCCGTGTCTTTGTGAGATGCAGAGTAGGTGAACAGATGATCTCCGCCTGTGTGGTTCTCACCGTGAAGCATGGAGGAGGAGGTGTCATAGTGTGGGGGTGCTTTGCTGGTGACACTGTCTGTGATTTATTTAGAATTCAAGGCACACTTAATCACCATGGCTACCATTCACCATGGCTACCATTCAGCAGCGATATGCCACCCCATCTGGTTTGACCTTAGTGGTACTGTCATTTTCAACAGGACAATGACCCAACTTAGCTCCAGGTTGTGTAAGGGCTATGTGACCAAGAAGGAGAGTGATGGTACTGGATCAGATGACCTGGCTTACACAATCACCCAACCTCAACCCAATTGAGATGGTTTGGGATGAGTTGAACCACAGAGTGAAGGAAAAGCAGCCAACAGGTTTTCAGCACTCAAGATTGTTGGAAAAGCATTCCAGGTGAAGTTGGTTGAGAAAATGCATTGAGTGTACAAAGCTGTCATCAAGGCAAAGGGTGGCTACTTTGAAGAATCTCAAATATAAAATATATTTTAATTTGTTTAACATTACTACATGATTCCATATGTGTTATTTCATAGTTTTGATGTCTTCACTGTTATTCTACAACATAGAAAATAGTATAAATAAAGAATGAGCAGGTGTGACTCAACTTTTGACTGGTACTGTATATATTTTTTTTAAATATAATATTTGAATCTAACAATCTACAAAACAAAAAGCAAAATTCAAAAAACAATGAATTTATTAATAAAGATTTTGTTATTATGCTTTAGCAAAAGAACACAGCATTAGCCATGACAAAAATGCATAGTATTGCAGGAAATGTACTTAAAAACTACAACATTTTGTCTCCGTTGCATGACAAAATGTGTAGAACTGCAGGGAATTAGCTTTAACACTGTAACAACACTAACAAACAATCTGCTCCATGGAGCAGATGTCGAATTATAGAAAATTAACTTAAAAATACCTAAATGTCTCTACACAGCCAAAATGGTGGCCTCTCAAATGCTCCGAAATTCAGCCACGCCGACCGCACCCCCTGCCATGCCCCCGCCACGCCCACCACCTAAGCAATAGATTGTTCCCATAATAATAATGTTGTATCATACACAAAACATAAGCTACAATAATAAGAAGAATGACATAGAAACAAATGCAATAGCTTGTTTCCATGCAAAGCAGAGGCCTAGATTGTTTTGCTGAGGCGTTCCACTTTGTTGACGTTAGCAAGCTTTACTCACAACGCACAGAATAAATGGTAGTAGCATGGTAGCAAGAAGCCAAATGACTTCCTCGTAATTAACTATGTAGCTGACACCGGCCATAGTTTAGCATGACAGCGTCACTAGCCTAATTCTCGCTAAAAATAACATCTCCACTTCTTTTTATTACAGCTGCTGCATTCAAACAAAAGTTTATCCTGAAAGTTCACCTTTCCACCGTTGAATCCAATATCAGGTCCAGCGTTTTTCTCTAGCCCCCCCCCCACACACACACACACTAGCTTTTATCTTATCTTTTTTTAAACACAGAATGTATTGAAAGCAGTCATAGAATTTGCTCCTGTCGTTGCTGCAGGAAACTAACGTGTGTCCTTCGAAAAGAGAATACAGCTGTGCTTCTCATTCCGATGTCTTGATGCTATTTCCTTGAATAAATCATCCACGTCTATGGAATCCTTTCGGTTTCACAACACAAGACCTCTATTCAAGACGGAGAGAAAAGATTCTGAATTACTTTGAGATGGAGAGTTACCTAGCATAGAAAGGAATTAGGACCAGTTGCCAATATTGTGGATCAACTATGCACTGAAGAAAAGGGTTATTCTTGTGTTACCTGGCTAGGGACTAAAGCCACAATGGACTTCAAACAAGGACCAACGCACCATTCATGCATTGATTTTTACTTCAGGGACCTTGGACTTTTCACAACAGACAATATCCTGGGAAGACAGGCATAAAGAGATGAATGGTCTGAATAGTCGTTGTATTACCCCTCTGGCCTTTGTGGGAGAGGAATATAGGAGCTGTTGAAGCACACCTCAATAGGTGACCTCAATCTCATACTTTCCTATTGTGATTTCTGAAAGCAGAATTCTGCTTTGAACGCTGTTGTCTTACATTGTTTGGCAGCTATTTGGTATGGAACACAACTTTGAAAGTTTTCTGTCATATTTTTTGTTTAGCTACCACCTTCACTTCACCCTTGTGTATTGTACTGAATTTTCTAATGCTGAATTATAAATTTCTGGGGAGGGAAACACACAGACAAAAGCAGAATAACAGGATATAACTGCACTCTCCCTGTGGAGGAGACAAAATAATAAAAACTCTGGAAACATTTTTTTCCCCGACTGTCACAGGACTTGAGTACTCAACCATTAGGATACTGTAGACCCAGGTATTCTCAAACTGGGGTACGCCAAATAAAACTGTGATTCACTTTTCTTTCTTTTTTTTTCTTCATATTTTTTACATGTTCATTTATATTTTCCAATGAGGTTATACATTTGGGTGCGATTTTTTTTTTTTTGCTCGTTGCTGCGTTGTCTAGTTTCACGGCCAAAAATCAAATTAAGCCATCTAGTGTTCAGCGAAATAACAACACAATAACAAATACAGGTAACCTAGTCAAATAATTAACATCCAATCACATTAACCGTTACTCATCCAATCACATTAACCGTTTACTCATCCAATCACATTAGCCGTTACTCTCTCGTGGGAAACCTTCACTCCTGCGCAGACATTTAGAAACGAAACATGACAATTTGAAAAATAAGACGGGAGTTTTTGAGTGAGAATAAAGAGGACTTTCCAGTAGTAGTCCTGGGCGACTTTAACCTCCCCACGTCTACCTTTGACTCATTCCTCTCTGCCTCCTTCTTTCCACTCCTCTCCTCTTTTGACCTCACCCTCTCACCTTCCCCCCCTACTCACAAGGCAGGCAATACGCTCGACCTCATCTTTACTAGATGCTGTTCTTCCACTAACCTCATTGCAACTCCCCTCCAAGTCTCCGACCACTACCTTGTATCCTTTTCCCTCTCGCTCTCATCCAACACTTCCCACACTGCCCCTACTCGGATGGTATCGCGCCGTCCCAACCTTCGCTCTCTCTCCCCCGCTACTCTCTCCTCTTCCATCCAATCATCTCTTCCCTCTGCTCATACCTTCTCCAACCTATCTCCTGATTCTGCCTCCTCAACCCTCCTCTCTTCCCTTTCTGCATCCTTTGACTCTCTATGTCCCCTATCCTCCAGGCCGGCTCGGTCCTCCCCTCCCGCTCCGTGGCTCGACGACTCATTGCGAGCTCACAGAACAGAGCTCCGGGCAGCCGAGCGGAAATGGAGGAAAACTCGCCTCCCTGCGGACCTGGCATCCTTTCACTCCCTCCTCTCTACATTTTCCTCCTCTGTCTCTGCTGCTGAAGCCACTTTTTACCACTCTAAATTCCAAGCATCTGCCTCTAACCCTAGGAAGCTCTTTGCCACCTTCTCCTCCCTCCTGAATCCTCCCCCCTCCCCCCCTCCTCCCTCTCTGCAGATGACTTCGTCAACCATTTTGAAAAGAAGGTCGACGACATCCGATCCTCGTTTGCTAAGTCAAACGACACCGCTGGTTCTGCTCACACTGCCCTACACTGTGCTCTGACCTCTTTCTCCCCTCTCTCTCCAGATGAAATCTCGCTTCTTGTGACGGCCGGCCGCCCAACAACCTGCCCGCTTGACCCTATCCCCTCCTCTCTTCTCCAGACCATTTCCGGAGACCTTCTCCCTTACCTCACCTCGCTCATCAACTCATCCCTGACCGCTGGCTACGTCCCTTCAGTCTTCAAGAGAGCGAGAGTTGCACCCCTTCTGAAAAAACCTACACTCGATCCCTCCGATGTCAACAACTACAGACCAGTATCCCTTCTTTCTTTTCTCTCCAAAACTCTTGAACGTGCCGTCCTTGGCCAGCTCTCCCGCTATCTCTCTCAGAATGACCTTCTTGATCCAAATCAGTCAGGTTTCAAGACTAGTCATTCAACTGAGACTGCTCTTCTCTGTATCACGGAGGCGCTCCGCACTGCTAAAGATAACTCTCTCTCCTCTGCTCTCATCCTTCTAGACCTATCGGCTGCCTTCGATACTGTGAACCATCAGATCCTCCTCTCCACCCTCTCCGAGTTGGGCATCTCCGGCGCGGCCCACGCTTGGATTGCGTCCTACCTGACAGGTCGCTCCTACCAGGTGGCGTGGCGAGAATCTGTCTCCTCGCCACGCGCTCTCACCACTGGTGTCCCCCAGGGCTCTGTTCTAGGCCCTCTCCTATTCTCGCTATACACCAAGTCACTTGGCTCTGTCATAACCTCACATGGTCTCTCCTATCATTGCTATGCAGACGACACACAATTAATCTTCTCCTTTCCCCCTTCTGATGACCAGGTGGCGAATCGCATCTCTGCATGTCTGGCAGACATATCAGTGTGGATGACGGATCACCACCTCAAGCTGAACCTCGGCAAGACGGAGCTGCTCTTCCTCCCGGGGAAGGACTGCCCGTTCCATGATCTCGCCATCACGGTTGACAACTCCATTGTGTCCTCCTCCCAGAGCGCTAAGAACCTTGGCGTGATCCTGGACAACACCCTGTCGTTCTCAACCAACATCATGGCGGTGGCCCGTTCCTGTAGGTTCATGCTCTACAACATCCGCAGAGTACGACCCTGCCTCACACAGGAAGCGGCGCAGGTCCTAATCCAGGCACTTGTCATCTCCCGTCTGGATTACTGCAACTCGCTGTTGGCTGGGCTCCCTGCCTGTGCCATTAAACCCCTACAACTCATCCAGAACGCCGCAGCCCGTCTGGTGTTCAACCTTCCCAAGTTCTCTCACGTCACCCCGCTCCTCCGCTCTCTCCACTGGCTTCCAGTTGAAGCTCGCATCCGCTACAAGACCATGGTGCTTGCCTACGGAGCTGTGAGGGGAACGGCACCGCAGTACCTCCAGGCTCTGATCAGGCCCTACACCCAAGCAAGGGCACTGCGTTCATCCACCTCTGGCCTGCTCGCCTCCCTACCACTGAGGAAGTACAGTTCCCGCTCAGCCCAGTCAAAACTGTTCGCTGCTCTGGCCCCCCAATGGTGGAACAAACTCCCTCACGACGCCAGGACAGCGGAGTCAATCACCACCTTCCGGAGACACCTGAAACCCCACCTCTTCAAGGAATACCTAGGATAGGATAAGTAATCCTTCTCACCCCCCCTTAATGATTTAGATGCACTATTGTAAAGTGGCTGTTCCACTGGATGTCAGAAGGTGAATTCACCAATTTGTAAGTCGCTCTGGATAAGAGCGTCTGCTAAATGACTTAAATGTAAATGTAATGTAAATGTAATGTATAAAAGCAACAGATTCCATTAATAAGAAGGGGCTAGAAGCGTCTTATATGGTGAGCTACTGAGTGGCTGGGACAGACAAGCCTCATACTATAGTGGAGGACGTAATTCTTCCTGCTTCCACAGATATGGCTGGGACAATGCTGGGGGAAAAGGCCCCCCAAACTATACAGACAATGTTTTCATCAAACTACACTGTTTCACGGAGCATCAGTGACATGGCAGGAGATGTTTTGAAACAATTACTGCTTCACATACAAGCCAGTGAATTCTATGCGTTACAGCTGGATGAGTCAACAGACGTGGTGGGCCTGGCACAGCTCCTGGTATATGTCTGTTACGTTTATGGGGGGGGTCAATTAAGGAAGACATCCTATTTTTTCAAACCACTGGAAGCCAGGACAACAAGGAGAGGAGAGGATATAAGTATTGGACAGCTTTGTGACATCAAATGGACTTTGGTGTTCAAGATGTGTTGGTATCTGTACTGATGGTGCAAAGACCATGACAGGGAGACAAAGTAGAGGGGTAACGCGCTTGCAAGCAGTTGCTCCCGACGTCACTTGGGTACACTGCAGCATCCACCAAGAGGCTCTTGGGTACACTGCAGCATCCACTGAGAGGCTCTTGGGTACACTGCAGCATCCACCTAGAGGCTCTTGGGTACACTGCAGCATCCACTGAGAGGCTTTTGGGTACACTGCAGCATCCACCAAGAGGCTCTTGGGTACACTGTAGCATCCACCGAGAGGCTCTTGGGTACACTGCAGCATCCACCTATAGGCTCTTGGGTACACTGCAGCATCCACCGAGAGGCTCTTGGGTACACTGCAGCATCCACCGAGAGGCTCTTGGGTACACTGCAGCATCCACTGAGAGGCTCTTGGGTACACTGCAGCATCCACCAAGAGGCTCTTGGGTACACTGCAGCATCCACCGAGAGGCTCTTGGGTACACTGCAGCATCCACCGAGAGGCTCTTGGGTACACTGCAGCATCCACCAAGAGGCTCTTGGGTACACTGCAGCATCCACCGAGAGGCTCTTGGGTACACTGCAGCATCCACCAAGAGGCTCTTGGGTACACTGCAGCATCCACTGAGAGGCTCTTGGGTACACTGCAGCATCCACTGAGAGGCTCTTGGGTACACTGCAGCATCCACCGAGAGGCTCTTGGGTACACTGCAGCATCCACCGAGAGGCTCTTGGGTACACTGCAGCATCCACCAAGAGGCTCTTGGGTACACTGCAGCATCCACCAAGAGGCTCTTGGGTACACTGCAGCATCCACCGAGAGGCTCTTGGGTACACTGCAGCATCCACCGAGAGGCTCTTGGGTACACTGCAGCATCCACCGAGAGGCTCTTGGGTACACTGCAGCATCCAGAGAGGCTCTTGCTGCCAAGGGAATGCCTGACAGCTTGAAAGACGTTTTTGGACACTACAGTGAAAATGGTTCACTTTGTTAAAGCAAGGCCCCTGAACTTGTATATTTTCTGCATTATGTGTAACGGATGTGAAACTGCTAGCTAGTTAGCGGTGGTGCGCGCTAAATAATGTTTCAATCGGTGACGTCACTTGCTCTGAGACCTTGAGGTAGTGGTTCCCCTTGCTCTGCAAGGGCCATGGCTTTTGTGGAGCGATGGGTAACGACGCTTTGAGGGTGACTGTTGTTGATGTGTGCAGAGGGTCCCTGGTTCGCGCCCGGGTATGGGCGAGGGGACGGCCTAAAGTTATACTGTTACATATGCAATGATATGGGCAGCGACCATGTAACGCTTTTACAACATACAGAAGTGCGCTGGTTATCAAGGGGCAAAATATTCACACATTTTTAATTCATTGGGCTTAAAGTTTTCTTTACTGACCATAATTTTCACTTGTCTGACCGCTTGGATGATGACGAGTTTCTCACATGACTAGCCTATCTGGGGGGATGTTTTCTCTCACCTGAATGATCTGAATCTAGGATCACAGGGACTCTCCTCAACTGTATTCAATGTGCAGGACAACATTGAGGCTATGATTAAGAAGTTGGAGCTCTTCTCTGTCTGCATTAACATGGACATCACACAGGTCTTTCCATCATTGTATGATTTTTTGTGTGCAAATTAACTCAAGTTTACAGACAATGTCAAATGTGATATAACGAAGCACCCGAGTGAGCTGGGTGAACAATTACGCAGGTACTTTCCCCAAACGGACAACACAAAAAAAACTGGATTCGTTAATCCCTTTCATGCCCTGCCTCCAGTCCACTTACCGATATCTGAACAAGAGAGCCTCATCGAAATTGCAACAAGCGGTCCTGTGAACATTTTATTTAATCAGAAGTCACTGACAGATTTCTGAATAAGGCTACGCTCAGAGTTTCTTGCCTTGACAAGTCACACTGTTAAGACACTGATGCCCTTTGCAATCACGTACCTATGTGAGAGTGGATTCTCGGCCCTCACTAGCATGACACCTGAATACAGGCCCAGACTGTGTGTGGAAAATGATTTAAGACTGAGACTCTCTCCAATACAACCCAACATTGCAGAGTTGTGTGCATCCTTTCAAGCACACCCTTCTCAATAACCTGTGGTGAGTTATTCACAATTTTCGATGAACAAATAAGGTTTTATATGTAAGATGGTTAAAAGTAAAGAGCAAAATTATTGATTATTATTATATTATTATTTGTGCCCTGGTCCTATAAGAACTCTTTGTCACTTCCCACAAGCCGGGTTGTGACAAAAACTCACACTCATTATTGTTTAATAAATGTATCGTATAGTGTGTGTTTGTGTCAGACTTACAATAATGGCAACAACAACAAAAAACATTTGAGAGTGCGCTGATCCTGGTGCTAGATGGGGTACACAGCTGACCCTGGTGCTAGATGGGGTACACAGCTGACCCTGGTGCTAGATGGGGTACACAGCTGACCCTGGTGCTAGATGGGGTACACAGCTGACCCTGGTGCTAGATGGGGTACACAGCTGACCCTGGTGCTAGATGGGGTACACAGCTGACCCTGGTGCTAGATGGGGTACACAGCTGACCCTGGTGCTAGATGGGGTACACAGCTGACCCTGGTGCTAGATGGGGTACACAGCTGACCCTGGTGCTAGATGGGGTACACAGCTGACCCTGATGCTAGATGGGGTACACAGCTGACCCTTGTGCTAGATGTGGTACACAGCTGACCCTGGTGCTAGACGGAGTACGCAGCTGACCCTGATGCTAGACGGGGTACACAGCTGACCCTGATGCTAGACGGGGTACACAGCTGACCCTGATGCTAGACGGGGTACACAGCTGACCCTGGTGCTAGACTGGGTACACAGCTGACCCTGATGCTTGACGGGGTACACAGCTGACCCTGGTGCTAGATGGGGTACACAGCTGACCCTGGTGCTAGACGGGGTACACAGCTGACCCTGGTGCTAGATGGGGTACACAGCTGACCCTGGTGCTAGATGGGGTACAGCTGGTGGTTGAATATTTGAAGGGTACGGGACTATCTGACGTAGACTATGATGTTCAAATAGAAGGAAGATAATATATGTGTCGATAAACTAGTAGAAAGTAAGTTCAAGAACAATAAAAGGAAATGACCATAATTATCTGACAAATAAGAGAAGGAGCCTATATAGTTCATCCATCACCACATACATTGTATTTATTTATTTAACCTTTCTTTAACTAGGCAATTCTTTTATGAACAAATTGTTATTTTCAATGACAGTGGGTTAACTGCCTGTTCAGGGGCAGAACGACAGATTTGTACCTTGGCAGCTCGGGGGTTTGAACTCACAACCTTCCGGTTATGATTCCAACGCTCTAACCACTAGGCTACCCTGCTGCCCCAAACATTTCTCTCGGTGTCCCACCACCACCTCCCCCCAGCTGCTCCAAGGGAGAGGCGTAGGAGTCCTGCCATCAACTCCCACCTGAGTGACACTCGCTTGGGCTCTGCTGCTCAGCTCTAACCCCCCTCTCTCCTCCTAGCTCCTCAAACAAGAAGATAACACAGCTCTCGTATCACCTCCAAGAGGAGAGATTTGGCCTCTGTCCAAGAGAACCAACGAAGCAAGAAAACCACTGTCTAGACACTTAAGATGAACGAAAGGAAAGAATGCCATGTTTGACAGGAAATACTAAAAAGGGCTTTTTGCTGGTGCCGAGCAAGTAGAGGACGCTGTAGTTCAGACGATGGGTACGTTCCAAATGGCACCCTGTTCCCTATATAGTGCACTACTTTCGACCAGGTCCCATAGGGTCTCTCATCGAAAGTAGTACACTATATAAGGAATAGGGTGCCATTTGGGACGACAATCAATGTCATTGTGCTAGAGACCGTCTTGCCAAATCCTCTTTTCTAGAAGTAGTAAATGGAATGTTAATAACATGAACCTCAGTGCCGGACTACGACGCAAACTTGAAAAGACAACAATCAATAGTCCTTCTTTACTAAGGTCCTATACTCATTACTAAGATACTCATTACTCAGATACTAGACTCATTACTAATAGACTATACTCATTACTAAGGTCCTATACTCATTACTAAGATACTCATTACTAAGATACTATACTCATTACTAATAGACTATACTCATTACTAAGATACTAGACTCATTACTAAGGTCCTATACTCATTACTAAGGTCCTATACTCATTACTAAGGTCCTATACTCATTACTAAGATACTAGACTCATTACTAAGGTCCTATACTCATTACTAAGGTCCTATACTCATTACTAAGATACTAGACTGATTACTAAGATACTAGACACATTACTAAGGTCCTATACTCATTACTAAGATACTAGACTCATTACTAATAGACTATACTCATTACTAAGATACTATACTCATTACTAAGATACTAGACTCATTACTAAGATACTCATTGCTCAGATACTAGACACATTACTAAGGTCCTATACTCATTACAAAGATACTAGACTCATTACTAATAGACTATACTCATTACTAAGATACTATACTCATTACTAAGATACTAGACTCATTACTAAGATACTAGACTCATTACTAAGGTCCTATACTCATTACTAAGGTCCTATACTCATTACTAAGATACCAGACTCATTACTAAGATACTATACTCATTACTAAGATACTAGACTCATTACTAAGGTCCTATACTCATTACTAAGGTCCTATACTCATTACAAAGATACTATACTCATTACTAAGATACCAGACTCATTACTAAGGTCCTATACTCATTACTAAGATACTATACTCATTACTAAGATACCAGACTCATTACTAAGGTCCTATACTCATTACTAAGATACTATACTCATTACTAAGGTCCTATACCCATTACTAAGATACCAGACTCATTACTAAGGTCCTATACCCATTACTAAGATACCAGACTCATTACTAAGATACCAGACTCATTACTAAGATACTAGACTCATTACTAAGATACCAGACTCATTACTAAGGTCCTATACTCATTACTAAGATACTAGACTCATTACTAAGATACTAGACTCATTACTAAGATACTAGACTCATTACTAAGATACTAGACTCATTACTAAGGTCCTATACTCATTACTAAGATACTATACTCATTACTAAGGTCTTATACTCATTACTAAGAGACACATTCATAATTGATATAAACATTTGGTATTTATATCATGTACTGCATTATTCACCAGACTTGGCCGAGACCCTTGTCAAATCAATTTAAAATGTTAGCAAAATGTCAGCATATGCTTGGTAAACAACAGGTGTAGACTAACAGTGAGATGCTTGGTAAACAACAAGTGTAGTCTAACAGTGTAATGCTTGGTAAACAACAGGTGTGGACTAACAGTGAGATGCTTGGTAAACAACAGGTGTGGACTAACAGTGAGATGCTTGGTAAACAACAGGTGTAGACTAACAGTGAGATGCTTGGTAAACAACAGGTGTGGACTAACAGTGTAATGCTTGGTAAACAACAGGTGTAGACTAACAGTGTAATGCTTGGTAAACAACAGGTGTAGACTAACAGTGTAATGCTGACTTACGGACCTTCCCAGAGATCAGAGTTGTTCGATCGGGTTAAAGTCTGGGCTCTGGCTGGTCCACTCAAGGGTGCACACTCATGGGAAGCTATTGGTTAACTAACAAACTAACTAGAGACATTGTCGTGCCCTCTTCACGACTGTGTTGGTGTGTTTTGACCATGATATATATTTAGTTAAGTGGACACCGAGGAAGTTGAAACCCGCTCCACCTCAGCCCTGTCGACGTGGATGGGGGCGTACTCTGCCCTCTGTTTTCCTGTTCTCCATGATCAGATCCTTGGTCTTGCTGATATTGAGGCAGAGGTTGTTGTCCTGGCACCACACTACCAGGTCTCTGACCACCTCCCTATAAGCTGTCTCATCGTCGTCAGTGATCAGGCCTACCACCAACGTGTCGTCTAATGATGGTGTTGGAGTCGTGCTGAACAGGGAGTACAGGAGGGGACTAAGCACGCACCCCTCAGGGGCCCCCGTGTTGACGGTCAACGTGGCGGATGTGTTGCCTACCCTCACCACCTGGGGGCGTCTCGTCTGGAAGTCCAGGATCCAGTTGAGGGAGGTGTACAATGTACAGAGGGCTCCCGAGTGGTGCAGCGGTCAAAAGGCACTGCATCTCAGTGCAAGAGGCGTCACTGCAGTCCCTGGTTCGAATCCAGACTGCATCACATCCGGCCATGATTGGGAGTCCCATAGGGCGACGCACAATTGGCCCAGCGTTGTCCAGGTGTGGCCGGGTTAGTCCATCATTGTAA
Source organism: Oncorhynchus masou masou (assembly GCF_036934945.1). Taxonomy (NCBI): domain Eukaryota; kingdom Metazoa; phylum Chordata; class Actinopteri; order Salmoniformes; family Salmonidae; genus Oncorhynchus; species Oncorhynchus masou. The sequence goes on from NC_088235.1 coordinate 112,635,720, forward strand.
ATAAGAATTTGTTCTTAACTGACTTGCCTAGTTAAAGGTTTAAACAATACACTTTTTTAAAATACAGTGATGGTGTTGAATGCTGAGCTGTAGCCAATGAACAGCATTCTTACATAGGTGTCCCTATCGATCATCTGTGGATCTGTTGGGGTGGTATTGCAAATTGGAGTGGGCCCAGGGTGTCTGGGATGATGGCGTTGATGTGTAGCATTTCATGGCTACAGATGTGAGTGCTTTGGGGCGAACGTCATTTAGACTGGTCACCTTGGTGTTCTTGGGCACAGGGACTGTGGTGGTCTGCTTGAAACATGTACGTATTCGTCTGGTCTTGTGAATATCAACTGTTTAAAGATCTTACATCGGCTACCCTTGCACACAGTCGTCCAGAACAGCTGGGGCTCTCAAACATGGTTCAATGTTGCTTGCCTCGAAGCGATCATGGAAAAGCATTTAGCTTGTTTGATAGGCTTGCATCACTGGGCAGCTCGCGACTGGGTTTCCCTTTGTAATCCATGATAGTTTGCAAGTCCCGCCACATCTGACGAGCCGGTGTATTAGGATTCGATCTTAGTCCTGTACTGACGCTTTGCCCATATGATGGTTCGTCTGAGGCCGTAGAGGGATTTCTTATAAGCACCCCGGTTAGAGTCCCGCTCCTTGAAAGCGGCAGATCTGGCCTTAAACTCCGTGCAGATGTCGATTGTAATCCATGGCTCCTGGTTAGAATATGTACGTACGGTCACTGTGGGGACGACATCATCGATGCACTTATTATTAATGAAGCCGGTGACTGATGTCAGACCCTAACATCACGCCATACCTTTTGTGAGATAATAGCCCATGTGTGTCATCACTTGAATGCAAGAGCAACCCAAGAACTAACAGCATTCTCAGTGGGTGTATTTTCCGGAACAATTGTCATGACAAGTATTGTACGATTCTGCATAGGTCAAGTCTAAATATTAAAAAAACATGCAAATAGATCTGCAGACAAAAAATAAATAAATAATGATATTCTAAGTCTGAATCAGGCTCCATGAGTGGAAGTACAAAAGCCAGTCATGGCCAATAGTAAAAACAGCCAGAGATCCCGACGGCCACAGGTCAGAACATGCAAGAGCGTGTTGTTATCACTGTTTTACACCTCTGTAGATATCAAAGAGAAACAGCTCTGCTTCAAACCCAGCCAGGTGATTAGCTCACTATAAACACATTGCTTATCACTCTCTTTATGGGACTCAACTCTTCTGAGATTCCTCAGAGAAATGTCATGATTTTAATATGTAGATAAAGTAAAGTTTTATTGTAAGCTCCTCAGACCACCCAGGGCCTCAAATTAATATTTTTTAAATCATTCACAGTAACCATATCTAACTGAATGGCAATGATGTCATGACTGTCATAGTCATGCTGCCTTGTAGGAATGTCAATTATTGGGATTCAACAATCCATTAATATTGTTGGCAAATGGTTACGCACAACTTGGCCCAACACAACCAAGTCTAAATCATAAAGAGAGTAAAGAAAGATAACCCAGAATATTTACTGTCATTTGAATGGTATTTTAAATGATTTAGCCTTTTTCTGTCAGGGCACATTGTATCCTCATTCTTCCTATTTCAGCTGCCTCTGGTACATTCTAATGCCTTGATCTGAAATACACAGCGAAATGATGGACTACTTTGTAGTTTTACCGCCCAGATTGAATTTTCTTTTGTATTGGGTCGAAAGACATGACTTTACAACTTAAAATGAGTGGAAAATGTATGAATTCAAATATATTACTAATTGTTTTGGATATTGTCTAGGTCTATATGATCAGTACTATTTTCTAAATAAGATCACTTTTTAAAACATTGAATCTGTCTTCTCTTGAGGTAAAAAAGAAATGGTTATTTACAATTTTACTGCAAGATATGAATTTGCCACAATGATGTTTGTTCTTAAAATTATTTATTTGATTAAAAACAGAAAAATGAAGTAAATAGCCCATATTATCTTGAAAAATAAATGTAAGATTTTGTTGTCAGAGGTTTTTGCTTTTTCCCACTCTCAAATCTTTAAAAAGAAATGTATAGTAAAAAACAACTACATTTGATGTTTTAAGTCCACAATAAACGCTTACAATCACACCAGGAGAACACTTTTGAGGTCTCGGAAAAATCAGAGAAATGTAGATGTTGTTGTGTAGTTACCCTTAATTCAGGGGGCTAAACTTAAACTTAAAAACTAAAAAACCTAGCAAGAGGCTGTTTGCTGGGTTTTTACAGCGCATGTGATGCTAGGAGTTTGCAAAAGATAACCAAGAAAATCCTTGGGTTTACTTGTCCCGATGCAATACACTGGACATATAACCACGTTGCATGATTTATGGATGGCAAAGGGATATAGATCGACTTTATTTAAGTCAATTTAACGCCTTTTTATAAACTAGTCAACACTTGCTGTTCAGTTGTCAATCAACGCACAGTAAATAGTCTACTACGCGCCAGGACTCCGTGTGACTGGCTATGTGAAACACGCGAAAGAAAATAAATGAATGTCAGAAAATAGTGATTAGGCTAAGTTGTTGATTTTGCCTCATCGTTACGACATTACATAAGACGTGCAAATTCACGAGCATCGCGCTCTCTCCCTCCGTGTAAAGAAATGTGACAAACCAAATATATGACGAGATGCTCATGTCTCCGCCCTAACAATCGGAGTCGTTTTCCCAAAGGCAGGAAGGCAGGCGACAAGCTTAGGTCCAAAATAAGCCCATAGAAAAGCATTGAGATATTTTGGACAGATTTTGGCGAGAGTGAAACCTCTCGCTTCGCCTCT